>NW_004444077.1:7331825-7333429 GCF_000243295.1 Trichechus manatus latirostris
ATGATGCTGAATTCTATTGACTAGAATTTTGTTGAGAATTTTTGCATCTATATTCATGAGAGATATTGGTCTGTAATTTTCTTTTTTGTGATGTCTTTGCCTGGTTTTTGTATCAGGATTATGTCAGCTTCATAGAATGAATTCGGAAGTGTTGCTTCCTTTTCTATGTTCTGAAGTATTTTGAGTAGTACTGGTGTAAGCTCTTCTCTGAACGTTTGGGTGAATTCTCCAGTGAAGCCATCTGGGCCAGGGCTCTTTTTGTTGGAAGTTTTTTTAATTACCTTTTCAATCCCTTCCCTTGTTACAAGTCCATTCAGATTTTCAACATCATTTTGTGTTAGTTTGGGTAGGTAGTGATTTTCTAGAAATTTGTCTGTTTCCTCTAGGTATTCAAATTTGTTGGAGAATAGTTTTTCATAATACTCAGTTATGATCCCTTTTATTTCAGTTGGGTCTGTTGTAATGTCCCCCCACTTCATTTCTTATCTGGTTACTTGAGTCCTCTCCTGTTTTTCTTTTGTTAGTTTGGACAATCGTTTGTCGATTTTGTTGATTCTTTCAAAGAACCAACTTTTGGTTTTGTTGATTCTTTCAAAGAACCCAAATTTTGATTTTGTTGATTCTTTCCATAGATTTTCTGTTCTCTATTTCATTTATTTCTCCTCTGATCTTTGTTATTTCCTTTCTTCTGGTCGCTGTGGGCTTTTTTTCTGTTCTCTGTTTATTCTAGTTGTGTGGCTAATGTTTTGATTTTGTCCCTTTATTCTTTTTGATGTGTGCATCTATTGCTATAAATTGTCCTCTGAGAACTGCCTTTGCTGTATCCCAAAGGTTTTGGTATTATGTGTTTTCATTCTCAGAATTTTTTTTATTCCATCTTTGGTTTCTTCTATTACCCAGGGGTTTTTAAGCTGGGTGTTATTCAGTTTCCATGTAATTGATTTTTTTTTTTCCTTGCTCTTCCTGTTGTTAATTTCTACCTTAATAGCGTTGTTGAGAGTTACTCTGTGGCCTAAGATGTGATCTAGTCTGGAGAAGGTTCTACATGCATTGGAAAAGAATGTGTACTTTGCAGCTCTTGGGTGGAGTGTTCTATACATGTCCCTGAGGTCAAGTTGACTGATTGTGCCCTTTAGCTCTGCTGTATGTTTGTTGAGTTTCTTTCTAGATGTTCTGTCTTTTACCAAGACTGGTGGAACTGTTAATTTCTCTTTTCAGTGTTGTTAGAGTTTGTTTTATGTATTTTGGAGCCCTGTCATTGGGTGCGTAGATGTTTATTATGGTTATATCTTCATGACAGATCATCCCTTTAATCATTATATAGTGCCCTTCCTTGTATTTTATGGTTGATTTTGTTTTAAAGTCTATTTTATCTAAGATTAGTATTGCTACTCCTTTCAGCTCTTTTTGGTAGCTGTTTGCTTGATATATTTTCTTTCCTTCCTTTAATTTTTAATAAGTTTACATCTTTATTTCTAAGGTGTGTCTCTTGTAAACAGCATATTGATGAATTGTGTTTTTTTAATCCATTCTGTCACTCTCTGTCTCTTTATGGATGCATTTAGGCCATTTACATTCAGTATAATTATTGATAGGTATGAATT
>NW_004444077.1:7336267-7354898 GCF_000243295.1 Trichechus manatus latirostris
TATGCTCATCAAAAGACTTCACCAAAAGAGTAAAAAGAGACCCTACAGACTGGGAGAAAATTTTTGGACATTACAAGTCAGGCAAAAGTCTCATCTCTAAAACCTACAGGAAAATCCAACACCTCTACAGCAAAAAAACAAATAATCCAATTAAAAAATGGTCAAAGGAAATGAACAGACACTTCACCAAAGAAGACATCCAAGTGACCAGCAGACACATAAGAAAATGCTCGGGATCACTATCCATTAGAGAAATGCAAATCAAAACCACAATGGGATACCATCTCACCCCAGCATTACTGGCACAAATCAAAAAAAAACAGGAAATAAAAAATGTTGGAGAGGCTGTAGGGAGATCAGAACTCTCTTATGTACTGCTAGTGGAAATGCAAAATGATACAACCATTTTGGAAAACAATACAGTGCTTCCTTAGAAAGCAAGAAATAGAAATGTCATATGATCCAGCAATCCCACTCCTAGGAATATATCCTAGAGAAATAAGAGCTGTCACATGAATACACATATGCACACCTGTGTTTATTGCAGCATTGTTCACAATAGCAAAAAGATGGAAACAACCCAGATGCCTATCAAGAGATGAATGGATAAACAAACTATGGCACATACACACAATGGAGTGATACAGAATGATAAAGAACAGTGATGAATGTGTGAAGAATCTCATAACATGGATGAAACTGCAGGGCATTATGCTGAGTGAAATAATTCAATCACAAAAGGGCAAATATTGTATGAGGCCACTACTGTAAAAACTCATGAAAAGGCTTACACACAAAAAGAAACAATCTTTGATGGTTACGAGGGAGGGGAGGAGTAGGAGGGGGAAATACTAAACAGACACTAGATAAGTGGTAACTTTGCTGAAGGCTAAGACAGTACACAATACTGGGGAAGCAGCACAACCCATATAAGGAAAGGTCATGGAACCTCCACAGACACACTCAAACTCCCTGAGGGACCGAATTGCTGGACTGAGGGGTGTGGGGACCATGGTCTCAGGGAACATCCAGCTCAATTGGCATAACATAGTTTATAAAGAAAATGTTCTACGTTCTACCTTGGTGAGTAGCATCTGAGGTCTTAAAAGCCTGTGAGGAGCCATCTAAGATACTCCACTGGTCTTATCCCTTCGAGAGCAAGGTAGAATGAAAAAAACACGATACGAGGGAAAGATCAGTCCAAAGGACTAACAGACCACAACTACCATGGCCTCCACCAGACTGAGTGCAGTACAACTAGATGGTGCCCTGCTACCACCACTGACTGCTCTGAGTGCAGTACAACTAGATGGTGCCCTGCTACCACCACTGACTGCTCTGACAGGGATCACAACAGAGGGTCCTGGACAGAGCTGAAGAAAAATGTAGAACAAAATTCTAACTCACAAAAAAAGACCAGACTTACTGGCCGGACAGAGACTGGAGAAACCCAGAGAGTATGGGCCCCGAGCACCCTTTTGGCTCAGTAATGAAGTCACTCCCAAGGTTCACTCTTCAGCCAAAGATTAGACAGCCCCATATAACAAAACGAGACTAATGGGGCACAACAGCCCAGGGACAAGGACTAGAAGGCAGGAGGGGACAGGAAAGCTGGTAACAGGGAACTCAAAGTCGAGAAGGGAGAGGGTTGACATGTCATGGAGTTGTCAACCAATGTCATAAAACAATATATGTTCTAATTGTTTACTGAGAAACTATTCTGTAAACCTTCATCTAAGGTACAATAAAAAATAAAAAAGAATCAATGTAAAATGTTTTTGAGTCATCTATCACACTTTTAAAAATTCATTTACGGCACACGAGTCTTATTTCTTTTCAAATACTTGGGTAAATAGGTAAACATGTCTTGCATTTTTCATTCTTCTTATCAGACATTCTTTAGCATTTTTCGAAGAAAGATAAATGGTAACATTGCAACACTTTCATTCTCTAACACACACTCAGAGAAAGCCAGTACTATGATGTGATTTTGACAGGGTACTTAATTTACCTAAGCTTCCATTTCTTCACCCATAAAATGGTAAGATTAGTGGATATTTTATAGGTTATTGTATTACATGAGTAACACATGCAAAGTGCTTTGCACAGTGCCTGGCACATAGTAATAACCACCCAGTAAGTGTCAGCTTTTTAATTTATTATCATGATTATTATTGGTTCATGTCTCTATTATGAGTACTTTGTTGGTAGTTTAGAGTAAAACATGTCATGCCATCCTCAAATACCTAGGGTTTAAGGTAAAGCAGAAAGAATAAATGATTTATAAAGTATAGTAATGAAGAAGTAGCATGAACATGGAATTACACACCAGATTGCCTTTGTTTCTGCTGGATAAGTAGCAATCATGTGCCCTCTTCTAGGATAGAATTACTGCCAACTAAATTACAGTTGGCAGAGAGCTGCAGCTGTAATCATCCACACCAGAGGGAAGATGCCAAGTGTCAATGAAAGAAATAGACCTATAATAGCTAACAACTCAAAGAAGTTCCTTTCTACTTAAAATCTCATTCCTGTATAGCTCTCATTTTTTTTAACTTATCAATGTTCTTAAAGATCCCTTTATCTGATATATATATATACATATGACATGTATACACATACGTACATATCTGATAAAATTCTTTATTTAATATCAATATTCCAGATCAGAATTTCCTAATTTTGAAATAGTGCCACTATGAACAGGAGAATATTTGTTTTAACTAGTACTGAAATATAGTAGAATTTGCATAATACTGTAGCCTCCCCCAAGTAAGTTTAACTCCTAAGTCACTGCCTCAATTATTCGTTTTTAAAGGGAATTTAAAGAAGTTACCAACAAGACTGGAAAAGCATGCACTGCATTACCTTACACAAAAAATGCCCCTTTATCTTGATGAGCCTTTAAGAGTTTTAATCATGGGAAATGCCCCCCGCCCCTTAAATTGAAGTGTCTTCTAATAGCACGTTGCATATTGCGTGGCACATACAAAGATCCGAATATAACATGTTAATTAATCGATTTCACTGATACCTAAATAGGCCATTTCTTTTGATTTGTAAGGAATTTTTTTTCCAAATAAATATTTTATCATTATAGATCTTAGATTCATCAGTGTAAGGAAAATGGTGTGTTTCTTAATAAAAGCAATGCCTAGAATATCTTAGTAATGGTGGTAGGCTGAGCAAATGGCTCAAACTCTGCCTCTGTTTCTTCTTTTTTTTTCTGACTTTAGTATCACTGTCATAACCAATCTGACTTCAAAGGCATGGCTGTTGTGCCTTTTCTAGTCTGAACGTAGGGTGGAGAAAAATGTCTTTTGGTTAATCTCATTTAGCACAATTCATACCAGCTGTAAATTAATTTTTTGTTCAACAAAATACTAAGGAATAAGCAAAGAAAATTGGGCTTATATAGTGTGGAATTCATTTAAAAATAACTCTGATATTGTGTTTGGAGTACCATTCCAAGTTCTCGCACGTTCTTTGCATGAGCAAAGACAATCTAAGACCCCACTCCTAAAGCATCCTTCTAGAAACCGTATCTATAAGAGACCAAGAAATTCATAGTCTAACCTAAATAAGAATCACCCCATCTGTTACAGAATCTAATCCCAGAAGTTAAGACCAGCTAGGGGCAGAAAAGGCCTTAAACAACAAGTTTTGTCAGTTAAAAATTTTTCTAGAAGAAGAATGGTGTCAACCACAAAACATTGTTTACCTCACTTCCGGTTAAAGTTTAAGTTGCTTCCTCCTAATCTTCCCGCTTGCAAGCTGTCCTTCAGATCAGCCAATTAGAACTAGAATCCTGGGCATGCGCAGTAAGAGACCAAGTTGACCGCCAGATGGCCCCATCCCATAATAAATATTGCCTAGGAACCAAAAAGACCCATGAAAAGGAACCAAAATCACCGCATATATCGTTATGGAGCAGTGACCGAGCCGATTTCAGAAGTGAGAAGTCTGTCAGCCACTTCTGTGCCAAATCCTACCCTGACCCCTTTTTGAATATGTATGAAGTTAATGAATATGTATGCCTTCCTCTTTCCCAAGTGGTACAAAACTTCCCCCAGCCCTTCGTTCTGGGGAGAGAGTGCTTTGGGAAGGATTCCCTCTCCCACCCCCACCCCCATCTCCTACTCATTGCAAGTAATAAACTATGCCTTGCTTTAAATCCAATCGACTCTTAGTTACTATTAACTAGAATACAAGCAGCGAACCCATTGAGTTGGTAACAGAAGCCCTCCTTTTCCCTGAGATTGTTACCTGGAATGACATTTGCTTGAGGTATTTCTATGTCTATGTCTCCTTACTGTAAAGGTATGACTCTACCTTAAGAGAACAATCATATCTTAATACAAAAAAGTATAGAATTTATTTATAAAAAGAAATACATATACAGTAATAGAGGCATCATTTTTTTCTCCAGTAATCTGATTAAATACCATTTTGAAAGAAATGACCCATCATTTAGTAAAGCACTTTCCCACCTTGCTTCAGTCATCATCCTGCTCCCTGCCACTCTTTGAAGAGTCTAGTACCTATCTCTGTCTCTATTACTAAACCTGTCATTGTTATTTGAAAGATCTGTGACCCCTCCACTTCATATGCACCTTATCTTCGCCAGCTCTCCAAAGGTCACACTCTAGACCACTGTTTTTCAAACTGCATGTGTGACTACGTATTTTTGCATATATAACACAAGCCTTCTACCTTTGTTTGCCACCCACTCCTTCCCCCCAGATGTATTTTCCTAAGTGCGCTATGCTAATTTTTGTTTTTTACAGCAGGTAGCATAGCAGCAATGAAAATACCTCTAGGGGTGAGGGTAGTGGGTGGCGGGAGGGAGCGGTTGGCAAATAAATGTAGAAAGCATGTGTTAGTTGCATAAAAATACAGTATTAATAAGTCATAAAATCTGTGACTTAGTGTATCAAAATCAGCATTTTAAAAAATAGAACAGAGTAGAAAATGTTTATGGTTTCCAAAGTAGAAAATGTTTATGGTTTCCGAAGTATTAAGAGTTAATATTGTTTTGTGAAACTTTTTTATTCATATGTATACATGTCATGTGTCTCAATGTAAAATATTGAGTGTTCCAAAACTTTTAGTGTTGTTTCAAGCTAAGACTTTTGGGACACCCTCGATTTCTTATTTTGGATCACAATAAAAAAGTTTGAAAACAACTACCTTAGATTTTGTTGTTGTTACTAATAAACTACACATCTTTAAATTTTTTTTGGGGGGGGGATGTCTTAAGCCAATCTCTCTCTTTTTTTAATTGTGCTTTAGGTGAAAGTTTACAGCTCAAGTTAGTTTCTCATACAAAAATTTATACACAAATTGTTATGTGACCCTAGTTGCTATCCCTAAAATGTGACCGCACACTCCTCCTTTCCACCTCAGATTTCCCGTGTCCATTCAGCCAGCTCCTATCCCTTTCTGCCTCTCATCTTGCCTCCAGACAGGAGCTGCCCATTTAGTCTCATGTATCTACTTGAACTAAGAAGCACACTCTTCATGAGTACCATTTTATGTCTTATAGTCCAGTCTATGTCTGAAGAGTTAGCTTCAGGAATCGTTTTAGTTCTGGCTTACATCTTTAAAATTTTAAAGTAAAGGATACTACTATATGATCACAAAAACCTATCATCCAAATGACTCAATTTTTATCAACAGAATCTTCAATCCTGCAAATTTTTTACCATCCAATACACCTTGTGTCCTAACATTCTTTCTTATTTTCCTTAGCTTTAATTATCCGTTGCTATAATCACTTACTTGTGCGTACTTTTTGCTATGTTGACGCTATCTTGCTCCTACTTCCATCACAAATTCCAGTCTTGACTGCCCTATCTAAAATAATACTCTTTTACAATCTTTAGTCACTTAATCTGCTTAAGTATTTTGTATCATAAATTGTTGTTATATACTTATATATAAGCAAGTTTTTTGGTTTGTTTACCACTGGATTCCTGGCAGCCAGATTATTATCTGACACAAAGGAAATGCTCAGTAAATATTGGTTAAATAATAAATAAAATGGATGTTTAGCAACTGATTAACAGCCCTTTGATAAAACTTGTGTAAGTCCTTATCATGTATTTGGTAGCGGTTTCCTTTTTATAAATAAGAAAACTGAGGCTTATGGAGGTTGAAAACATTTACCCATAATCACACAGTAAAAAAAAAAATGCAGTGGATATTGAAACCACCTAGGTCTGTGTAATTCCAAAGCATTTGGTCTTTTTACTATATCATTCTACCACATAAAAACCACACCAGCCAGGTGCAGGCTGTCTGAAATAATATATCAAGCCTCTGGTATTACAAATACTAACATTAAGATTTCTCATCAAATGGAACAAGTGGGTATGACATTACTCCATTAGATATGTGTCTGTTTATTCACCACTATTGATGTATTCTTTTTAAAGCTAGTCTCTTTGGGGGGTCTTAAATCTCTGTTTGATATGTCCTTTCTGTAAACCCACAAAAGAAACCAGCATTTACCTGATCCAAAATAATGAAACTGCAGAAAAATCAATAATGGGGAAAGAATAGCTACTTTTAGATTATGTTTTCCAGCAACAACAGCCACAAAGAGGAAAAAAGCATGGCTCACTAAGATGCCACTACTTTTTACTAACCTGATATTATTAGAATTTGCTCTCTATGGAAAATTGGCCTGCCTATTCCAGCGTTAACTTGCAGTCAGGATGAAGCCAAGGTTCACATCTGTCTGTTTTGGATCTTGTAAGATCCATGGAGCAAGACACAAAAATTTGGACTTGTGGCATATAGCCTTAGATCTACCTTTTGGACTTTCTAACATGAATTTCATTACAAAGCCTATTTAGCTACAGAGTATTAGGAGAATGAAATGAAACAAAAGGTCCAGGTAAATCCTAAAATCTAAGAAATCCTGATATTGGGGCAGAGGATGGAATTGAGGAAGGGGAAGAAAGCCTAGTATTTAATTAGTAATTATTACATGCTTGACATGTTTCATATCAATCCTCACAACAACCTTTCCAAATAGTCATTCTTTGCCCCACTCTATACCCAAGAAAAGGAGCCCTGGTGGCTCAGTTGTTAAGCATACGGCTGCTAACTGAAGATCAGCAGTTCGAACTCACCAGCCACTCAGCGGCAGAAAAATGTGATGATATACCTCCATAAAGATTACAGCCTTGGCAACTCTATGGGGCAGCTCTACTCTGTCCTATAGGGTCACTTTGAATCAGAATAGACTAGACAGCAATGGGAATATGGAAGAAACAGTTAACAGTGGAGAAATTAAGTAACTTGCTCGATATCACACAACAAAGATTCTCATCTGTACTCCAAAAACTCTATTTTTTTATTACTGATAATCTGCCTATAATTGTAGATGAGTCTTCACATTACACAATTAAAAGGATTTTTTTAAAAAAATACTGTTGCTTTTTGTTTTAATTCTAAATATTACATTTTGGTCCTGTGCAGTTTGAATCCTCCCATAAGGAGACACCAAGACAGAATTATCTGAGCTGCTAGTGATTAATTGGGGGAAATTCCTGTGAAGGATAAAGGGGAGAGGGAGCAGAATCAGGCAGGGTGAGTCTTTAGAATTCAGTGCAGGTCTGACATCTGTATGGGAAGAAAGGAAGGAGGTGACTACAATACAGCCCTGGGAAAGTCTCAGCCAAACCAATGTGAAGTCCTCAGGCAAAGATTGCATGGCAGAAGAATCTTGCTTCAGACAGGAGAGAATCAGCACTAATACCCTCACCATCTTGATTTGTTGCCTAGGAGCCGCTAGGGTGGGAAGAGGAGCATGACCTCCATGTGAACACTGTGGCAGTCCAAAGATGTAGTAGCTGGAGCTGTCAGCAGACAACGTTTCTTGCATCAAGTTCTCTTAAAGACAATCTGAGTGGCATACCTGCCAGCCCATCATAGGTCTCAATAAACACATCAATATCCAAGTTTTAAAAGTAATAATCACATCTAATGTAGGGTTTTGTCTCCAGCTCATTGTTCTTCACACTCTACATGATTTCATTCATACTATGATTTTGAATACAATCTTATGATGAAGAATTAGACCAAACCACGGAGGCAGATTTGGATTAAAAGTTTGGCAAGGATGACCACTCAAACTAGATTTAAAGTTGCTTTCATTTGACCACCATACAAAGAGTACAAATGGTGTACACATGACATAAACAGGTTACATTACATTATAAGTGTTCTTACAGAGACATGAATGAAGAGACTTGTAAGCCAAAGTGTGGATCCTGACCTTGAATCTGTCATGGAGGTATAGCAGCTTCCTGGGTACTTTGCTAAATGGAACAAATTGAACGCTGTTTAAAAAGCCGATACAACATTATTCAGTAGACTATCTGAAAATCCTTTCATTCCTCTCTCACTTAATATTTTTATTACTTTCCTGTACCATCAAGCTACCACCAAAACCAGTGTACTACATAGAATTTCATCTAGAACTTATCCCAGTGACCCTCTAGTTTGAGCCTAAGACTGTGTTATCTAATGTAGAGAACACAAAACTGTTTAAGAAAAAACTACATTCTCAGAAACTTGCACCTGAGAATAATGGTAAAATGTATCTGCCCGGCTGAGGAAAAAAAACTCGACAACCTAAACTAATGTAGAATTATGCTGAACAAACAGCAATTTTGCCACAATATTATAAAATTTGATTTAATTCTGCTGCTTAATTCTACCCATATATCAGAAGAATGCCAAGAGAATATTGTATCAGGGTGGTGTTTGATTCTGGTTTTTTTATTATTATTATTTTTGTGGTCAGCAAGGAGGAACTGTATGTTACATGAGAGCATTTAGGTGGGCGAATAGCCAATACTTTCAAAAATAGTCATTAATACTCTACCTCAAATTAACCGACACTGTCTTGAAGAATAAATTTTACTTCCTTGCCACTAGAGTTTTGTACTCAGCCAAACTCCTATTTACTTGCTATTACCTTTAATGAAGACAACGATTAACACATATGTAAGTGGTATGACAGAATTAAAGGACAGAATAAATGGCCACCAATATTCCAATTAAGACTGAATAATAAATTAAATAAACAGGATCCTATTTATGGGGATAAATATGAAGTTGTTCACTGAGGTACCAAAGCAGTGCCTCACATGGGGAGACAAGCACAGCATCCACGTAGCGTGGCATTGATGTTACCATCGTCGTCACCTTCATCATATTTCTTAAATATTTACTATGTACCTGAATTGTGCTACATGACTCACATCAGTTGATTCATGCATCCCCCACACACAATCCTCTGTGGTATCTCTACTATTGTATCTATTTTATACAATAAGAAACTGAGGCAAAGAGATTAAACAGTAACTTGCTGAAATTCACAGAGTTGAATCCAGGATTCAAACACAAATAGTGTTGCTCCAGGGCCTGCAATCTTAGCAGCTGTGATAAATAACTGAGTTTTAATTATTAAAAATATGTCAGAGCTGTTAGAACTGCCCCGTAGGGTTTCCAAGGAGCAGCTGGTGGATTAGAACTACCAACCTTTTGGTTAGCCGCTGAGCTCTTCAACCACTGCATCACCAGACTCCTATATAGGCATAGGCACCATTAATAGAAGTAGATTGAAGACGAATTGATGAGGAAACAGGTTCAGCAAAATTAGGCAACTTGTGCAAATGGGGACCCAGGTAATAAGCAGCAGAGCCAGGACTGATGTCAGGATCTGCTGCAGTCCTAAAACCCTAAAATGCTGCCTCAAGTGTGGGGCCACCACCAACATGGCTAGTGTTTAGTTAGTGTCTTTTCCGAATATATAATTCTCATATCAATCAAGACTCTAGAGGAATAAATTTACAGGAGTCATTTTAAACCAATATTCTGGCCCAAGTAGACTTAATCTGCCCTAGAGTATGTGCTCTCTGAAGCGTGCTTCAGGCTTATTGGAGATCTTTGCTCTACAGAGTTGGACAAAAGTTTGAACAATACCCCATCAGAGTACCTGCCCAGTGAAGGAAGGAACTATAGGGAAGAATTCATTATCAGAGGATCTATTTGTATGAGCATTGCTTAGTACCGTTAGTTAAAAAATGCATAATTCAGAGCATCTAAGAAATTTTACTTTTTTATTTGGTTGGGAAGAACAATGACTAATGATATTAATATCTAAGAGCTCTTGGCAGTTTTATTTGAAAAAAAAATCAATAAAAAATACATAAACATATTATGCAATGTTTGTATTTTTCTTAATAATATGTCTTCATTTCAAAATATGAAATTCTTTCATTCTAAAATATGATTTTGTTCTACCTCCTGAAAGATACTGCATATTTAATACACATGATATAAAATGGGGTTAGATTACTAAAGACTTCAGTTAAATAATTCAGAAGAGAGGGTTTTGTAGAGATTCAGGGCAGCAGCACTTTGCATAGCAGCACCAAGACCTAGATGACCACGCGGCATGATGAGAGTATGTGCACAGTCACAGGCAGGATGATTCGGACTTCACAAACAAGAACATTTTCTCCTTACAAATATGCCTGTCCATTATTGAGAAGTAAAGTAAAAGATACTATTTGTAAATTCAAATGATAAGAAGGGACATAAGTTAAACACTCCATAATGGGGTAACAGGGCTGAGAACATTTTTCTGACAAGAGATTGTTCACGACCAAGAGGTCTTAGTGGAATACTTGTAGCATATACAAAAACCCTCCAGAACTTGAGTAAAGAAAGGAAATATCCCCCATTAGAATGAAAGAAACAAAATTATGTGCAAACAATGACTGGGTAATCAAGTAAGCCTCTCCAAACTGTCATAACAGTAAGAGTTTAAAAAACAAGATGAATACTTTTTAAAAAGTTTCCAAACAACACGAAGTGTAAGGTCAGAAATCAGAAAAAAGGATGAAGAAAATGCAAATGCTTCATCCACTGTTATTCTCTTTGTGCTTTTTGAATTCAATATTAACAGAAAGAAGGATAGACAATCTTTTGAGTATGAAAAAAAAAACACTGCCATCGAGTCCATTCCGACTCCCCATAGGGTTTCCAAAAAGCAGTTGGTGGATTTGAACTGCCAACATTTGGGTTAGCAGCCATAGCTCCCCGTAGCTCTTAACCACTCTGCCATCAGTATAAGGATGGTCAATATAACACGTCAGAAAAATAAGTGGAAATAACACTGGAATTGTAACCCAAGGGTTTTGTTTTCAATTCTTTCGCCCTCTAGTCACTAGTACACAAATGAGTATTTGTTAATTAGTAAAATTGGAGTAATATATTCCTCACAGTGCTGTCATAGGAGTTGAATTAGACAACGTATGTAAGCATCTAGTATATAACAATCATATTGCAAGTATTTTTGGAATATGAAATTTTTTGTAAATTTGTGGGATGCCCAAGGAAAGCATGCTAATGTAATAACTATAAAGATTAAACAGGAATGCAGAGATTGTAATTGGTGACTGATTTACTATTTTTTGATTTACATGCAGTAACATTCACTGTTTTGTGTACATTCTTATGAGTTTTAATATATACATAGATTCTTTTACCACTACAACCAACATGATACAGAACAATTCCAGTATGTCCAAGAGTTTTCTCATGCTAGACTCTCCCCCAAACCCTGGAAACCACTAAAATTTTCTGTCACTAAAATTTTGCCTTTTCTAGTATGGCACATAAATGGAATCATATAGTATTTAATATCTTGAGACTGGCTTTTTCACTTACCATAAAGCATTTGTTATTTATCTAAGTTGTTAACAAAACACACACACACACACAGACAAACCCGTTGCCATTAAGTCTAACTCATAGCAACCACACAGGACAGAGTAGAAATGCCGTACAAGGTCTCCAAGGCTGTAAATCTTTGCGGAAGCAGACTGCCACATCTTTCTGCTGCAGAGCACCTGGTAGGTTCAAACTACTGACCTTTTTGGGTTAGCAGTTGAGTGCTTACTCATTGTGCCACCAGGGCTCCTCACCCAAGTTGTTACATGTCTCAATAGATAGTTCCTTTTTATTGCTGAGTAGTATTCCATTGTATGGATATATTATAGTTTGCTTATCTATTCAGGCATTTAGGTTGGGTAACCAAACCAAACTCATTGCCACCGAGTGGATTCTGACTCATAGTGACCCTATAGGACAGAGTAGAACTGCCCCCATAGAGTTTCCAAGGAGTGGCTTGTGGATTTGAACTGCTGACCTTTTGGTTAGCAGCTGAGCTCTTAACCGCTGCGGCACCAGGGCTCCTAGGTTGAGTAAAGAAACCTTTAAAGACCACAACTGTTTTTGTTTTACAAACTTCAGATATATAGCATCAACTGAAAATTTCCCCCATCTAATCCCTTAAATTGAGCCCCGGTGGCATGGCGGTTAAGAGCTAGGCTGCTGTCATGGATTGAATTGTGTCCCCCAAAATATCTGTCTACTTGGCTGGGTCATGATTCCCAGTATTGTATAATCGTGTACCATTTTGTAATCTGATGTGATTTATGTGTTGTAAATTCAATCATCACTATGATCTGATAAGATGGATTAGCAGCAGTTATACTCATGAAGTATACAAGATTGGATAGTGTCTTAAGCCAAACTCTTTGAGACATAAAAGAGAGACGTGAGCAGAGACACATGGGAACCTCATACCACCAATAAAGCAGTACCAGGAGCAGAGCACACCCTTTGGACCTCAGGTTCCTGAGCAGAGAAGCTCCCAGACCAAGGGAAGATTAATGACACAGACCTTCCTCCAGAGCCAACAGAGGAAGTGCTCCCCTGGAGGTGACACCGTGAATTTGGACTTGTAGCCTACTGGACTGTGAGAGAATAAACTTCTCTTTGTTAAAGCCATCCACTTGTGAATTTCTGTTACAGCAGCACTAGATCACTAAGACAGCTGTTAGCCAAAAGATCAGCAGTTCCAATCCACCAGCTGCTCCTTGGAAACCTTATAGGCCAGTTCTACCCTGTCCTATAGGGTTGCTATGAGTCAGAATTGACTCAACAGCAACGTTTTTCTTTTTTTTAATCCTTTAAATATAATACATGACGTATTTTTTCTTACAAGCCAAGCTAAGTTACATTTTATCTATGGCTAATAAATAACAGGGCACATTTTTTCTAGCAGGTAAAATTTCTCTCATGAAAAGCTCATGTATAATATGCAGAGATAAATGTATTGATGATTAATAAGTTCAAAGCCTTCTTTACCACTGCTGATTAAATAATATGTGAGTTAACAGAAGAGTCTTCCATTATTTTTAATATATACCTAATACGTTTTAAAAAGCATACTCATTAACCACTTCATTTTTTACTTGACTTGCAATTAAACAATAATAAGCAATTTGACTTCATTATCTATGCAAATTCTCCTAATTTCTTAAAATTCTAGGCGCTTCAATAAATGCCAATGCATATACTTAATATTCCTATTGCTTCAATCTCTAAGTAACCCCAATAAAATATACTTATTTGCACTCTTACAATCTTCCTTCTACAAAGACTTATTGGCTATCTGTTATATACTAGATGCTTTGATAAGCAGTGGGATATAGAATTAAGAATATAGTTGTTATCCTTAAAGAGTCTACTGTCTAGAGAGGGGAGATATACAAATAAGGGCATAGTAATAACTATAGTTATTATGAAGTTCCTAAGGTATGGTTGCTACTGTGCTAAATTATTTTCACTTATTTATTTTATTTGATGATTATAACAATATCATGAGATAGACCCTATTTAAACTAAAAGATACAGACACTATGTAGTAATCCTTAGCTTCTGCAGTTGATACTATACATAAATTACTAGTGAGTGTGATGAAGAAGCATATGGCAGATTCTGTATTCAATCACCTTTTCTCATGTCTTTCTCTGTGGAAAAGACTGAGAGGTTGGGATACTTTAAAAACCTGCATTTTTCACCCTATCATTCAATTAGAATTCCAGACATTATTTAGGCTCCATCAATTGTATGTGCTTATACAAGTCTAAAAGGTAATTGAATTATTTGGAAAGAGATTCCGGATGCAAAAATTTCTGTTTTAGTAATATAGATCAGCAGAGGCTGTGTAGCTACAGAACTGACATCTCAATAATGCAGCTGGCGTTCTGATTTGGCAGCCCTCCCTTTAGGGCAGAGGTGGCTTAGTTTGGAGCCAACGGTAGAGGCAGTAACTCTCTTGGCCTTGTTCTGGGCTGTGGTTTTAGAAGTTTTTCCTGGCAGCTAAGTAGAGAGTCCTTTTTTCAGCCTTCCTAGCAATAGTGTGGATGCTTCCTAACAATACTGTAAGCTGTTGGTAACAGTCAACTCTTTTCTGCTTAAACTATCTAGACTGTTTCTAGTGTCTCTGTCTAAAAAATTTGACTAACACGGAGGAGCGCTTAACCGAGCCTGAGGGCAAAGGAATAAGTTAAAGAAGGCATCCTGTGACAGATAACTTCTCTGATGATTCCTGAAGGGCAAACCCAAGAAAAGAAGGTAAAGATGAGGCACTGGTGTGTAAAAGGTTCAGATGAATCAAAAGATGTCACATCTAGAGGACCACAAGCAGTGGAATATTCACTATTGACATAAAGATTACCTTGCAATTTTATCTCTGACACAAAATTCCACCTAAAAATTTTGGCAAAATATCTATACCATTTATTTAATGCTGTCTGAGTTGTGCTGGCATCAAAAAACTCAACACAAGAATCTGATCAATATTAATTATATCTTCTTACGTGTATGATTAAGGACATGTCTGTTTGACAACAGTATCTCTAAAGGAAAGCCATTTCAGGTCGAAATGTTGTTTTTGTGATTTCTACCATGAATTCCCATTGTATACTATATGGGTTAACAATATAATCAAAGTTTTGCCAAAATAGATGGTCTTTTCTTTTGGTCAACATGATTAGGCAGGCCCTCAAGTTTATTAAATTCTGTTCCTTCTCTTAGAACCATGATTCACACTAAATTTTACTACCAGAGTTCAACAGCTTACTCCCCTACCCAACTACCTTCCCTAATCTCTGTGTCAAGGAGCTCGGTGGCACAATAGCTAAGTACTCGGCTGCTAAATGAAAGGTTGGAGGTTTGAACCCACCCAGTAGCTCCGCAGGAGAAAGACCTGGAGATCTGCCCCCATAAAGATTACAACCTAGAAAATCCCAAAGAACCTTTCTACTCTGTCACATGGGCTCACTGTAAATTGGAATTGTCTCAATGCCACCCAACAACAACACCAATCTTTGTGTCGTGTAGATCCAATGAAGAAATTCTCCTAGAAGTCCTACTGTTTTCCACGTTGTGGAAATGTAGCTCAAAGAGCAAGTAATTTACCCAAGGTCACATACTTAGAGTCATATAACCAGAGTGATATGCCATACTTCATAGCCCTTGCCTTAACTACGAAGTTATATTGCCATATTAACATCCAGGAGGAAATCAGCTGAAGATAGTTGAAGATCCCTAGAAAGAAGATTTTTATGTATACATTAGTAGCTAATCCGAATCAAACTAGTTCTTCTCTAGGAAGATGTGATTCAGCCAGGGATATATTATTCCCAAATAAGATGTGTCTGATCCTTAGGTCCAACACTACCAACAAACATAAGTACATAGATCTTTACATGAATTTTCTTGTTAAATACAGCTTTATGATTTAAATGTGAAAAGGGATGGGAAAAATTGCCCAAGGGAAGAAAAGTAATTGTTAGAGGGAGTAAAACTAGTTAAGAGAAACAGAATTTTATGTCTCATAGTAATTCTTAAAAATGTTGGAATATATGAGATTGTTGCTTTTTTAATCACCAGTTTTGTTTTATTCAATTCCAAAAGCATTTTTTTTTGTTTTAAATAATTTGTTATTTCAAATTCAATAAACATTGATTCATTTTATGATAGCCTAAAAGCAGAGGTAATAAAGGCATGTTAGTGCAGCTTCTGGAATAATTTTTTTACATCTAGTTTTTTTTCTTGTTTTTATGCAGTGAAAATAACCGAGGTGAAACTCTTCTATTTTTAGGAGACAATAATATATAAGTATGTCAAGTCTTTTTAGAACGTTGTTAAGAAAAAGTAAGAAGAGTTTTGGTTTATATTACGAAAAACAGTCTTGTTCTTCCATAAAATACCCTTGGAAATTAGTATCAAAGTAGAAATTGTGAACTACCTGTACTAGTGTTCTGATTCCATATATCATGTTTCATAAGATTATACTTTTATTATCTTATCATAAATGCAAGATTTTGCCACATTCTCCCCACACCTTTTCTCAGTACTTCCCAAGAGGTAGAAATACTGACCTGTCAGATTTCAAGTCATTGACTGGACTGGATTTACTAGTGGGTAGGTAGGGTCATGTGAAGGCACTGTGGTGATGCAACGGTTAAACACTCAGCTGCTAACCAAAAGGTTGGCAGTTGAATCCCACCCAGGAACTCCGTGGCAGAAAGACCTGGTAATCTGCTCGCATAAAGATTACAGCTGAGGAAACCCTATGGGGCAGTTTGAAAGTGTCATATGGGGTCATTGTGAGTAGAAATTCACTCCACAGCACCTAACAACAACAACAGAGTCCCATGGGAAGTCCCTGGGTGGTGCAAAATTTAATGAGCTCTGCTGCTAAGAGAAAGGTGGGGGGTTTAAATTCACCCAAAGGTGCCTCAGAAGAAAGGTCTGGCAATCTACTTCTCAAAAATCAGCCATTGAAAACCCTGCGGAGCACAGTTCCACTCTGACACACGTGGGGTTGTCATGAGTTGGAGTTGACCCCATGGCATCTGGTTTGGGTTGTGTGAGAACCTGCATTGATACACTGCCTGCTGTTTTTGTTTCCTGCCTATGTATAACAAACTGTACCAAACCCTGAACACTAGGCTTTTTTCTTTGGTCACCTCCTTCATTCCACACTAACAGGATCAAAAATCTGACAGAGTCACTGATTTCTATATCCCCTAAACAAGCACCATAAATACATCATACTAGGTCTTAGCAAAGAGGAAAAGCCTTTGTTGTTTGATGTTTTCATTACGTAATTATACAAACAGAGTTAGATATACATATAAATTTTGCTTGATTATGATCAATCTGTATATTTGTGGTGTTAAGTACAAAAATGGCATAGAAAATTGTTGGAAGGTTTACACCTTACAGTAAGAATGATAAGGCAAAAATAATTCCACATATATCATTCAACTGCTGCCAGTGAACAAACATTCAGGAACAATAAAATCACACCTTCAAGTTCATAATTGCTTAATTTAGACAAAAGATATAAGCCTCCCTGCTCATGGGTTGTGTTTCCTTTGAAGCTATTCACACTCTGAAACTCCAGCCACATATCAAATCACATTATGTTAAACTGTCATTTTAGATTATTCTTGCACCAAATTACCTTATCCAATTTTAAATATACCATTTCTGCATTATTTTACACAAAGGAAATACCTAATAATGTATTTTGTAAAGTATGTCAAAGAAAATCCTGACGGGTTCCAAACACACTATAAATTAAAAGGATTGAGGACTCTTGATCTCATACAGAAAATGATGAGTTACCATTACCATTTTGTCTTAAATTACAATTTTTTAAACATTTTACTGTGTTTTAGGTGAAAGTTCACACAGAAAATTAGTTTCCCATCCAACAATTCATACACAAATTGTTCTGTGACATTGGATGCTATTCCTGAAATGTGTCAGCACTCTCCTCATTTCCACCCCGCCTTCCCCATTTCCATCTGTCCAGTTTTCCTGCCCCTCCTTGTCTTCTTATCTTTGCTTTTGGGCAAATGTTGCCCATTTGGTCTTGTGTTCTAAAGAGCACATTCCTCAAGGGTGTTATTGTTTATTTTACAGTCTAATCTATTATTTGGCTAGAAGGTGACCTCCAGGAATGGCTTCAGATCCAGATTAAAAGGGTGTCTGTCTTAGGGAGATAGTCTCGGGGTTTCCTCCAGTCTCTATCATTCTAGTAAGTTGGTCTTTTTTATGAATTTGAGTTTTGTCTTACATTTTTATCCCATTCTAACCAGGACCTTCTATTATGTCCCTGGTCAGAGCAGTCAGTAGTGGTAGCCAACACTATCTAGTTCTTCTGGTCTCAGGCTAGAGGAGGCTGTGGTTTGTCCTGCAGACTAATTGTTTCTTTCAGTCTTTAGTTTCCTTCACTCTCCTTTGCTGCAGACGAGAGGAGACCAATAGTTGTATCTTAGATGGCTGTTCTCAAGCTTTTAAGACTCCAGATGCTACTCACCAAACTAGGATATAGAACATTCTCTTCATGAAGTGTGTTATGCCAATTGACCTAGATGTCCCCCGAGACTGTGGTCCTGAGCCTTCAAATCCAGTAACTCAGTCCCATAAGGTGTTTGGATACGTCTAGTAAGTGTCTATGTGCTCTATTATATATATGAATATATATGCAACACATACAATATGTATATACAAATGCCTACAACTATACCTATATATGCACATGTGTGTACTCCCATATGCTCTCCCTGTATAGTATACATATCTACCTATGTAACCACTTATAAGTTTTTGGTTGTTATTACCGTTGCAGAACTGTATATGTTATAGCATTTACTGAAGTTGTCCTTTATTCTTG
>NW_004444077.1:7355831-7357426 GCF_000243295.1 Trichechus manatus latirostris
ATCTAGTTTATCTTCTTCTGTTGGTGCATTTTTAGTTATGTTTGGTATTCTATTTATGCCATGTATTAGGACACCTAGCATTGTCCCTATTTTTTCTTCCATGATTTTCATATTTTTCAGTTTTACATTTAGTTCTTTGATTCTTTTTGAGTTATTTTTCGTGTATGGTGTGAGATATGGATTGTTTCATTTTTCTACAAATGGATATCCAGTTATGCCAGCACCATTTGTTAAAGAGACTATCTCTTCCTCACTGAATGAATTTCAACACTTTGTCGAAGATCAGCTGTCTGTAGCTAAATGGACCTACTTCTGGGTTCTCAATTCTGTTCCATTGGTCTATGTGTCTGTTGTTATACCAGTACCAGGCTGTTTTGATTACCGTGGCTATATAGTAAGTTCTGAGATCAGGTAGCGTGAGGCCTCCTACTTTATTCTTCTTCTTCAATAATGCTTTAGCTATTTGGGGCCTCTTTCCATATAAAGTTGGAGATTAGTTTTTCCATTTTGTTAAAGAATGTTGTTGGGATTTGGATCAGGATCGCATTATATCTATAGATCACTTTGCATAGTGTTGACATTTTCACATTAAGTCTTCCAATCCATAAGCATGGTATGTTTTTCCATTTATGTAGGGTTTTTTTGCAGTAGTGTTTTGTAGTTTTCGTTTCATATGTCTTTTATGTTCCTTGTTAGATTTATTCTTAGGTATTTCATCCTTTTGGGAGCTATTGTAAATTGTATTGTTTTCTTGATTTCCTTTTCAGAGTTTTGATAGTGCAGAAGAATTCAACTGATTTTTGTATGTTGATCTTGTTACCCTGCCACTTTGTTGACCCCTTCTATTAGTTCCAGTAACTTAAATTACAATATTTTCATTAATCATAGTGCAATGTTTCCTTTTGTTCACACAGAGGAACTTCCATGAATGTTTTCATGTTGTTTTTCTAAAAGGTAACTCTATTTTGGTTTAATTATGTGCAACAATGTTTATGAGACAATACCATGAACCAGAACTAACTCTCTTTATTATCTGTAAATAAGATAATACTTAAAACAGTAACATCAAGTAATTTCAGATTAAAGTCATTGGGCAATGTTCAAATAGCTGCAACTTTCATTTTATAGGACGACTTTTTCTCATAAATATGAGAAACTCTACTTCTAATATTTCTGTTTTTATTCTCTATGGTGTTAATCACATTATTTCCACTGCTTAAAAGTGTAACTATTAGAGCTGGTTTTCAACTGGAAGGACTTGGAGGAGCCTGTAGTAACTTGTGTCAGAGCAGTATATCTAATAAACTAGGAAGGCTCTCTAGGGAACATTATAGTGCACTCAGACTATGGGAGAGGAAGACATTTCATTATATAGACATGAAAGTAAATCATACACATAAAAGAAACGTAAACAGATTGGAGTATTTTTAAAATGAAATAATTAGGTCTAGCATTAAAAGACAACATTTGTTCTTAATATCTCATGAGATTCTTAACCCAGCACTGAATCTGAAATATAGTCAAAACTGTAGATTTCCTCCCAAGTATCACCCCACTTTAAAGCAATCGACCGCTAACCAAAACGTCAGCAGTTT
>NW_004444077.1:7368107-7369514 GCF_000243295.1 Trichechus manatus latirostris
ACCCTGGGGGAAAAAAACCTAGTTTTTGAAAGAAAATAGAGAGGGGAAAATTATGTGAAATAAAACAGACAAATACATAGTATATAAACCCTATTACCCAAAAAAAAAAAAAAAAACTGGATTGGTACTGAGTTAGAGCAGATTTAAAACATAAAGATTTAGTAACGGTGGTCATTTATTAATAGTAACATTTTTGAGTCCTTAAAATGAGCCAGAAACTCTTTTATGCACTTTACATGTATAAACTCATCTTAGCCTCACTGTTAACACCATCAAATATGTGCTCTTATTAAACCTATTTTACAGATAAGAAAAATGAGGTACAGAGAGGTCAATTCAGTTTCATATTCAGCCAATAAATAGCAGAGCTAGGATTCATATCCAAGTAGTCTGACTCAAATGCTACACTCTTAACCACTAGACTAGAACATATCTCAAATGTATTGGTAATTTTTTTGGCTGCCGGGCACTGGGCAAAGCAGGGACACATATTTCCCTTATAACAACCCTGTGAGATAAGTATTTATATCTCTATTTTACAGATGAGGAAACTGAGGCTTAGATATGAAAGCCAAAAATTTTGGTGGCTTAATACAATTTCAGGGGCTTGTTTGCTCCTTTTGGCATTCTTAAAGATAAAGGAATGAGGTTCTTTCATGGTGCGTTGTTTCTGATAAAAACCTATAATTAAAAGCCTGGTTGTCATCTCTGTGCTTCCCACTGTGCCAAAATAAGAATTTATTATTAAAAAAGAGATCCTGGGATTAATGAAAAGAATACAAACTTTAGAGCTATATCTCAGCTTACCATGCCGTAGCTGTGTGCTCTTCAGCACTTTTGTTAACCTTGCTGTGAATCAGTCTCCCCAGCAAGAAAATTGGAATGATTGATATCTTTCTTATATCACTGCCATAAAAATTCAAGCTCAATTATAAAATGTGATTATCTTACATAAAGTGCTCGGTAAGTGGAAGTAAGTTTGGATTTTTAATCAATTTTCTCTGCTTTAAGTTCTAAAAATGGCTCTAATTTAGGGGAGATCCTGAAGTAAAGAAACTTCCAGGAAGAGTTTGAAAGACTAATACAGGATGGCTGACTTTATAGACAGAGATTAGTCCAGTAGAAATGATACCAATCAACAGCTATACAAAGGCAGCGCTACATACAGGAACAAATTATAGAGTGTCAAGTGGCAGCATTATCTAAATAGCAATGTAACTTGACTTACTGTCATAGATGAAGGAAAGGTTTTCAACATTTCCATGATGCATGTTTCAAACATTGCTCAGTGCATCAGGGTCTCCCTTCCATTGATCTGATGGAGTCTGGTGACTGGAATTGCATGCTCTAAATATTTCATGAGCACTAGTCTTAAATGTGCTATTGGCAGTATTTCCTTTGCCCTCT
>NW_004444077.1:7370775-7372526 GCF_000243295.1 Trichechus manatus latirostris
GGCTGTAATCTTTATAGAAGCATATTGCCAGGCCTTTCTTCTGCAGAGCTTCTATGTGGGTTTGAACCACCAACCTTAGTTTAATAGTCAAGGATAAATTGTTTGTGCCACCCAGGGACAAAATTTCCCCTAGAAAGGCATAATTATCCAGCCATTCATAGTAGAGCTCATTTGGATTGATAAATAGGACAATAAAACACTCTTTAATGGGCAGGTTCCAGTTACATCAATAACTGATTATGTTTGAGTAGAGATATTTCAGAGATAAAGGAAAATTCCTCTCTTTCCTCAACCAAAGAACTTATCCTCTAGCACCTTGATAAGCTAAGGAACACACAAGCAATTGTGTATTACCTTATCTCTGATATTTATGTATTTTCTCTCTTAAGGAAAATTGAGGTGAATAGGGAGTGAGAAAGATTGAGATGAATTCTTGATCCCTGTTGTTGTTATGTGCCATCGAGTTGATTCTGACTCGTAACGACCTAATCCAGAACTTCCCCTCCAGGTTGGAATAAATCAAAGGATCTCAAGACAGATGGAGTTCTGGGAAAAGTTCTCTGCCTTCACTTTACTAAACTATTCTAATGTTCGTTCTTACTGTTCCATAGTAATATGTCGATAATTGATTGTAACATATTTCAGTTAAAATGAGTAATTTTTGAGACTTCTTGTATCATTTTTTCCCAATCATGAGAGGGAGGTAAGTTTCAAACAGGAAGGAAAGGAGATATTCACTCAGCAATACAGAGTTCGGAGTCTTGAATTCATGAAACAAAAATCAACAAATATTTGTACGGAATTAAGGAAAGGAGTGAAGCAGGGAAACAGAAGAGTGATAGAGTAGGTAGAGAATGGATTATGGAGTCAGTCAGATCTGGGTTTAAATGTCCATTCTACTGCTTACCAGCTGGATAATCCTGGCAGTTTACTCAAGCTCTTCAAGCTTCAGACTCCTCATCGAAAAATATGGATCTAATATTAACCTACTAAGGATGATTTTGAGTACTAAATATTTAACAGCACATCACCTTACAGAGCACAAACTACACAACTTTACCTTTTTCAATTCCTTTTTTATTGTAGAGCTTGCAATGGTATTGAAAGAAATTGTAACTTTTTAGGACAATCCTTCAGACTACATTCCTCATTTCCAAAATTGCCACTTGTGTTTTCCTTCAAAATACTATCCCTTCTATTTCTGGATCTAAACCACACCACCCCACTCCACTCGTTCTCTCTCTTGGCTAGTTATTTCTTATTTTCTCAAAGTAGAGGTTATTTCCTCAAGGATCCTTTCCCTGATCACCTACCCTCCACCCTAATCTAGATGAGTTTAATTCCTCTGCCATAGCTCTCGTAATATCATCTGTGTTTACACTTTCTTCGTTCATTCATCTATTACGTAGTGGGAAACCATTGCAAATATAGTTAAATCAAGTTTGTAATTGTTGCTTAAGTTTATTTCCCCACTATTAGAAACTCTGGGAGATATTATTTTGAGTATTTATTTGTACCTCCACATCTAGCATGGTGGTTGCTAAATAAGAGGGTTCAATAAATATTTGTTGAGTGTTTATGAATGTTGAATATTTCATATGCATAAAACAGAATTCTAGGATTATCAATGTTATTTTAAATTATTTAACATCATTTTCCTATCTAGTGTTTGATAATAGTTAAAGTATACATGCAAAATTATTTAGGGCACAATTACAATTACAATCACAACTTATTTCAAGCCAAGTAAT
>NW_004444077.1:7373429-7374484 GCF_000243295.1 Trichechus manatus latirostris
TAAAGAATCTAGACAGTTTAATTCTTAAATTCATAAGAAGGTCATTTGATGCTACTGCTCTTTGTGTAAAAATCATTATTATAAATGCCTAGACAATTAACAATCTTGAAATGTAGCTCAGTCAATTAAACAACTGACCTACTGCTTTAATTTTGTAAGTTTCTATCCTTTAAGTACGTGTTCAAGCTCTTAATACCTATCCATTTCTAACAATTAAACTTTGCTCTTTCACCTTCATCACCACAACCTTTTGTCCTTGAAGCCTATTAACAACTCCAATAAGTTATAAGGTTGCTGCCTGTTTTCAGGATGAGATGGCATAGGAAAAATATTCAAAAATTTAAAAAATGAAATAAACCAAACATTACTGATAACTCAAGAAGTGTGAAGGAGCATTTTTACCAGTGTGAAACATCTTTAAGTTTGCTCATTATCAGTAACAGCAGCTAATGTGCTCTAAATCTCAGCATTCAGATTAATGGATAAATTATTTAGAAATAAAAATTAGGAAAAAGTGAACACTGGGCCAGAGGTGCGACTTTCTAAAACCAATGCTAATTATTAAACACTCTCTAGGAAACTCTGCTGGTACAGTGGTTAAGAGCTATGGCTGCTAACCAAAAGGCTGGTAGTTCAAATCCACCAGATGCTCCTTGGAAACCCTATGGGGCAGTTCTATTCTGTCCTATAGAGTCACTATGAGTTGGAATTCACTCGACGGCAATGGGTTTGTTTTTTTTGGTTTAGGGTAGCAACTAACATCAGAAGATCAAATTTACTTTTAAATACAGGAAGACTCTCATCAAAGTACTACAGAAAACTACTTTTACTTAAAACTTCTATTAAGGTCCTCACCTTTATGGCTGGGGGGTGGGTCATAGGATGGGCTAGAGCATATTTTCATGAAATATGGGAATACTTCTCTCACACTCCAGAGAAAGACTCCTCACCTTGTAATATTCCACTCTTAGTAGACCAGAGTTTTAAAAGGATCCTCTGAAGCCATAATTTACATCAATGAATTATTTAATGCCTATGCCAGTCTCAATTTCATT
>NW_004444077.1:7376527-7377476 GCF_000243295.1 Trichechus manatus latirostris
CAATCATAGGTGGTTAAATTGTGTTTCCAAATTGACACAAGAAACCAGGGATTGCACAGAGCAGAGTGCACACCATGAGAGGAATGACAAGAACTAGGCAGGCTGCCAGACTGTAGTCAACCAGGTTATGATTCATAGCATAGCTGAAGATCCAAGAACTGGAACGGTACCCAGTCCTATGACTGAGAACAATTTGTATTGAAAAATTCTTGTTCAATGAGCACACAGGAACCAAGATGGCCTTGGATTCTGGGTTTGCAGTGTAAGACGAATGCCTAGTCCAGCTGCTAGTGGCAACCAGGCTTTCAAAACATTGTCAAACTTGGTTAAAATTGACTCAGAGTTTGTCTGGAGTTTAGCTGATGTCTAAAAGTCATAATCAAAGAGTGAGTCTGATAACCCTCCCTGGGAATTTGTTAGAAATTCAAATTCCCAGGCCATTCCCTAAACCTACTGAATCAGATACAATGGGGTTGGGGGTCAAAATTTGTTTTTAACAAGCCCTGTAGGTGATTCTGATGTGCACTAATGTTTAAGAACCATCACTCCAGAATATTATGAATCTCTTAGCCAGTAGTCTTGATGCTGCTCCTAATCTGATCTTTCTTTCACAGGTTACCAGGAGACTCTTTCTTCTCAAGTGCCTGAATTAATGAGAGAAATACCTGGTAGTAAAACTAGTGTGTTTATTATACTACTAGAAGGAGTCTGAAATCAAAATGAGTTTAGAATGACCTGTGTTCCAGAGACGAGCACCTCTGAGTTTTAGGTACTTTCTTTCCCATTCGTTGTGTGAAGGATCAGTCAGCCTTAGTGACCTTTGGCCTATGTCCTTGATTCCTGAAACCAGACTTGTTTCTAGCTAAGATGAAGGTCATTCATCCCATACCCTTCTCTCCTGAAACTTTATCACGTTTATATTCCCTGGAATTGATTGGGATGCATCATC
>NW_004444077.1:7378577-7379899 GCF_000243295.1 Trichechus manatus latirostris
AATTCTACTACTAATTCAAATTGAGATGCAAAGTCTGACCATATCATGATTACATAAAAAGGCAGGAGAAACTTGCACAAATTATGTTTCCATGCTTTGAGAGAGAGAATAATGGATGATTAATTAACCAATATATTCTTCATAGAACCATGTTACTAGACTAAAAGCATATGTTCTGAAGTGGCAAAACAGGTTTCCATTAGCCAGTTAGAGAAGATAAGAATTGCTAAGTCCAGGGCTTCCAGGGACATAGTCAGCCTTCAGTAAGTATCTGCTAAATTAATGAAAAATTGGGAAATCATTTTTCATAAAACACTTCACTTCAACTTGCTTGAATATGCCTCAGTTTATCTTTTATTTTTCTTGTCTAGGGTAATAGTTGTATCAGTTGTGTATATCAAACAGCATTTGGAGGACTTGTTAAAAGAGAGTTGTTGGGCCCTACTTCTAGTTTCTGATTCAGCAGTTCTGGGGTCTGGCTCAAAAATTTACATTTCTAACAAGTGCTCATGTTTCTAACAAGTACTCAGCATCTGTGGCTGCTGCTTCTGGTCTAGGGACCACACATTGAAAACTATTGGCTTAGGTCTTCAATAAGTCACCTGTACTCTTCCAATAAACTAAGTCTGTTGAAGGAAGACATTGGAAGGAATAAAGGAGAAAAAAAAAAAAAAAGAGAGGGATAATCCAATAATCTTTAATACTGATTTATACAATACAGATTAAAACCTGTTTCTTTGTGATAAGACACAGCTCTTTGATAAAGCTTCTCTATGAGTTTTTGTATTAAAATTTCAACTGTCCATTACATGTGGATTCATTCATTCAAAAACTATCTCTGACATACCAGATGTTAGACACTATATGTAGCATATACAGATAAAAAGTTACAAAAAAATAATCTGATAAGGTTTCCACTCTTAAAAGGATACAGTCTAGTTTAAGCATGGCAGATAGATTTTATCTCATGTGCAAACTCCATCTGATTTACAGTACCTTCCTAAAGTGCTCTGGTGGGAAGAATTCTGATCTCGAGTCTGCACTGTCCAATGTGATAGACACTAGCCAGATGTGTATTTTAAAATATAAACTAATTTAAATTAATTAAATTAAAACCCCAGCTCCTCAGCCACACTAGCCACATTTCAAATGCTCAATATGTGCATGTGCATATTGTCTACCATACTGGGAAGTGCAGAATACAGAATATTTCCATCATTACAGAAAGTTGTATTGGGCAGTGCTATTCTAGATAAAGAAGGAAAACAGAGTCAGGATTACAGAAACTTCCTTCTCAAATACCCATTAAAAATAAAAAAAAA
>NW_004444077.1:7380933-7382200 GCF_000243295.1 Trichechus manatus latirostris
CAGTATAGAAATTTAATTGCTTCTAGAACTAAATTCCTAGTTATGACATTTATTTTTTATTAGCTAAAAAATATAAGACATCAGTCAGGATCTTCTTGAAATTTAGGTTATCCTATTCAGATATGTAAGGAGCCCTGGTGGTGCAGTGGTTAAGTGTTTGCCTGGAGAAAGTTGTGGTAATCTGCTTCTGTAAAGATTTACAGCCTTGGAAACCCTATGGGGAAGTTCTACTCTGTTACATAGGGTCACTTTGAATCAGAATCAACTCAACAGCAATGGATTTGGGTTTATTCAGATATGAGATATAGTTCAAATTCTGGATTAGTTTCCTATGGCTGCCATAAAAAAAAATACCACAAACATAGTGTCTTAAAGCAATACAAATTCATTATTTTACAATCTAAATGTCAGAAATGAGTCTCACTGGGCTAAAACCAAGGTGTCAGCCGGGCTGTATCCTCCTGGAGGCTCTAGGTGAAAATCTGCTTCCTTGTCTTTTCCACCTTCTAAAGGTTGCCCATGTTTCTTGGCTTGTGGATCCATTCATCCATCTTCAAACCAGCAATGTCAAGCTATGCCCTTCTCACACTGCCATCTCTCTGGTTCTCATTCTCCTGTCTCCATCTTCCACTTAGAACTATTCTCTGTTTACACTGGGCCCACCAACATAATCCAGGATAGTATCTCCATCTCTAGGATAGCTGATTAGGATCCTCAATTCCCCTTTGCCATGTAATTTAACATATTCACAGGTTCTAGGGATTAGATGGGAACATCTTTGAGGGACCATAATCTTTCTACCACATTTAAAATAAAAGAGCACTTATGTTTTTTACTTATCTAAAAAAATTTAAGTATCAGTCAGGATCTTCCTGAAATTCAGGTAGCCCTAGTCAGAGACAAGATATAGTCTAAACTTAATAAATAAAGTCCTTACAATTTTTTTTAAACTCTTGGTTTGACGATAATTATATAGTTTAGATAAAGGTTTTTCTTTTTAGGAAAAGTATCAAAAAGGAGATTTATTCTGATCTATGATGAAGAAGTTAAAAAAAAAGGCATAATAGGATATAGTATAAGATGTACATGTTAAGACAATGGTAATTTTAGTTTATTATTCTATCCCAACTGGGCCCAAATTATAATTAGAATTTTAATTGTTTTCTGGAAAATTGAATCTAAACTTATCTTTGTAGCTCCAAAAATCCATAAAAGGGAATAAATGTCTAAACCTCAACATAGGAAGTTAACATTATAAATTATACTA
>NW_004444078.1:0-39899 GCF_000243295.1 Trichechus manatus latirostris
GAATGCATAAACATCAATATCCTAGGCATTAGTGAGCTGAAATGGACTGGTATTGGCCATTTTGAATTGGATTATTATATGGTCTACTATACCAGGAATGACAACTTGAAGAGGAACAGCATTGCATTCATCATCAAAAAGAACATTTCAAGATATTCTGAAGTACAATGCTGTCAATGATAGAATAACATCCATACTCCTGCAAAGAAGACCAGTTACTATGACTATTATTCAAATTTATGCACAAATCACTAAGGCCAAAGATGAAGAAACTGAAGATTTTTACCAGCTTCTGCAGTCTGAAACTGATAGAACCTGCAATCAGGATGCATTGATAATTACTGGTGATTGGAATGCACAAGTTGGAAACAAAGAACAAGGACTGGTAGTTGGAAAATATGGCCTTGGTGATAGAAACGATGTTGGAGATCGTGTGATAAAATTCTGTAAGACCTGCAACTACACTGCAAATACATTTTTTCAACAACATAAATGGTGACTATACATGTGGGCCTTACCAGATGGAATACACAAGAATCAAATTGACTACATCTGTAGAAAGAGATGATGGAAAAGCTCAATATCATCAGTCAAAACAAGGCCAGGGGCCGACTTAGGAACAGATCATCAGTTGCTCACATGCAAGTTCAAGTTGAAACTGATGAAAATTAGGACAAGTCCATGAGAGACAAAATACGATCTTTAGTATATGTATCCCACCTCAATTTAGAGACCACCTCAAGAATAGATTTGATGCACTGAACACTAATGACCAAAGACCAGATGAGTTGTGAAATGACATCAAGGACATCATACATGAATAAAGCAAGAAGTCATTAAAAAGACAGGAAAGAAAGAAAAGACCTAAATGGATGTCAGAAGAGACTCGGCAACTTGCCCTTGAATGTTGAATAGCTAAAGGAAAAGGAAGAAATGATGAAGTGAAAAAGCTGAATAGAAGATTTCAAAGGGCAGCTCTAGAAGACAAAGCAAAATATTATAATGATGTATACAAAGACCCAGACACAGAAAACCAAAAGGGAAGAAGACATTAGGCATTTCTCAAGCTGAAAGAACTGGAAAAAATTCAAGCCTTGAATTGCAATATTGAAGGATTCTACAGGGAAAATGTTCAATGACAAAGGAAGAATCAAAAGAAGATGAAAGGATTACACAGAGTCACTATACCAAAAAGAATCGGTTGACATTCAACCATTTCAAGAGGTAGCATACAATCAGGAACCAATGGTACTGAAGGAAGAGGTCCAAGCTGCACTGAAAGCATTGGGGAAAAACAAGGCTCCAGGAATTGACGGAATACCAAATGAGATGTTTCAACAAATGAGTGTAGCACTGGAAGTGCTTACTCATCTATGCCAAAAAAATTTGGAAGACAGTTACCTGGTCAACCACCTGGAAGAGATCCATATTTGTGCCTATTCCCAAGAAAGGTGATCCAACCAAATGCAGAAATTATCGAACAATATCATTAATACCACATGTAAGTAAATGTTTGCTGAAGATCATTCAAGAGCGGCTGCAGTAATACATTAACAGGGAACTTCCAGAAATTCAAGCTGGATTCAGAAGAGGACGTGGAAGCAGGGACATTTTCCCTGATGTCAGATGGATCCTGGCTGAAAGTAGAGAATTCCAGAAAGATGTTTATCTGTGTTTTATTGACTATGCAAAGGCATTCGACTGTGTGGATCATAACAAATTATGGATAATATTGTGAAGAATGGGAATTCCAGAACACTTACTTGTGCTCATGAGGAACCTATACATAAATCAAGAGGCAGTCATTTGAACAGAACAAAGTGATACCACATAGTTTAAAGTCAGGAAAGGTGTGCATCACGGTTATATCCTTTCACCATACCTATTCAATCTTTATGCTGAGCAACTAATCCAAGAAGGTGGACTATCTAAAGAAGAACAGGGCATCAGGATTGGAGGAAGACTCATTAACAACCTGCTTTATGCAGATGAAACAATCTCGCTTGCGGAAAGTGAAGAGGACTTGAAGCACTTTATTGATGAAGATCAAAGACCACAGCCTTCAGTATGGATTACACCTCAACATAAAGAAAACAAAAATCCTCACATCTGGACCAATAAGCAACATCATGATAAATGGAGAAAAGATTGAAGTTGTCAAGGATTTCATTTTACTTGGATCCACAATCAATACCCATGGAAGTAGCTGATAAGAAATCAAAATTTGCATTGGGAAATCTACTGTTAAAGATCTCCTTAAAGTGTTGAAAAGCAAAGATGTCACCTTGAAGACTAAGGTGCACCTGACCCAAGACATGGTGTTTTCAATCACCTCATGTGCATGTGAAAGGTGGACAATAAACAAGGAAGACCAAAGAAGAATTGATGTCTTTGAATTGTGGTGCTTGTGAAGAATATTAAATATACCATAGACTACCAAAGGAACAAACAAATCTGTCTTGGAAGAAGTACAACCAGAATGCTTCTTAGAAGCAAGGATGGCGAGACTAAGTCTCACATGCTTTGGCCATGTTATCAAGAGGGATCAGTCCCTGGAGAAGGACATCACGCTTGGTAAAGTAAAGGGCCACCAAAAAAGCAGAAGACCCTCAGTAAGATGGATTGATACAGCAGCTGCAACAATGGGCTCAAGCATAACAATGACTGTGAGGATGGAACAGGACCGGGCAGTGTTCCATGCTGTTGTACATAGGGTTGCTATGAGTCAGAATCCACTTGATAGCACCTAACAACAACAACAATGTAATGATCATAGAAATATGATGAAGGATATAATAGGAAACTATCACACGTTAGAGACATTTTTCTGTCTCAAAGAAACAACAAATGCTAGCCTTTTCTCTCTAAGAGATGAGGAAAAATCTATCAACAGTCACAAAATATGAAGTGCTGGCTTAATAATTGCTCTGGACACTCCAGAAACTAATATGGAAACATTTTTATGACCATAATCTGTTTCAAAATATATCAGCCCAAGAACTCTTTCCTGAGGCTTTTTGAATTACAAATTTTCTAAAGCTGAAGTACAAGAAAGGGTGACCGTGAATCAGACAGTCTACAAAACGCCCTTACCAAAGTGTCATATTTTAGGAGCCTCTTTATATTCAAACCATTGCACTTTGGCCCTTTAATTACAAGATAGATCAAGAGGAAAAATAAGGGAAGAAAAATGACTAATTGGTGTTTAAATGCATTCCTGAATTCACTCATGATGTGGTTTATGTCTACACCCTAAAACAACTGCTAAATCTTCTAGTGTCACTGATGTTACTATGTAGATAGCACTACTTATTGTCAGAGCACAGTAGGAGCAGTGAGTGAGGTAACAATTGTATTAAACAACATTTACATCAAAGAAACCAATGTGTTGGGACACTTTGATCACATCTTATAAGACAAACAAAGGTGACTGATGTCAGTTTGCTCACTGTCCACTCTAGGTAAGCATGTAATGGGGCATGCAGAAACGTGACACTTCCATTTGTTTTCCTAATGCTTCTGAAGTTCTACTTGTTTTTCTCACATACCTTTGTCCAGTAAATAAAGAATTAGACAGAATGATTGAATCCATGCTTTCTAGAAGATATAAATTTTATTATGTTTTTCTTAATCTCTCCTTTCAAAACAATTCTACATAATGAGAAAAATATCTATGTAATTAAACACAAAGGAATTAGCACTACATTCTTGATAGTCTCCTTCAGCATAAACTGGAAGAAGTGTAAGAAGGTTTTTCAATACAGTCCCTTTCTTCTTATTTCCTCTGATGCTAAATTCATGCCCTTATCACTTCTCTTATGTGCTACTGCAAAAATTTCCTACCTAGTTTTCTCACATCTACATTTTTTTTTTTTTTGCCTTCCAATCCAGCTAATGCAGGTAGCTAGATTAATAACCCTAAGGCACAGGTCTAGCCCTGTCACTTCAATTAGCAAGTCTTTAATGGCTACTATTGTCTAAAATATAGAAGCCCTGGTAGTGCAGTGATTAAAGCACTTGACTGCTAACAATAAGGTTGGCAGTTTGAGTCTACCAGCTGCCCCATGGGAGAAAGATGTGGCAGTCTGCCTCCGTAAATATTTATGGCCTTGGAAACGCTATAGGGTCGCTATGAGTCAGAATCAACTCGATGGCAGTTGGTTGGGTGTTTTATTGCCTAAAATAAAATTCAAATTCTGTAGCATGACATTTATGAGCCTCTGTCTGGCCTCAACCTACCCAATCAGTTATACTTTGTACTTTTCCTACCTCTATACCTATTCCCCTATCGAACTGGACCTCTTAATTTTTCAAGACTATTTTCATATTTATTTTTCCCACAGTGCCCTATTTCATGACCTGAAAGTCAAATGTTACAGACATCTCATACATAGTTAAAAGTGTCCTATTACTTTTTCTGAAAAATCACAATTTAAGTATGTTTCTCATCCGTTTAGGTATGGACATTCTTTTACATAACCTTGAGACATCTTCTGTGCTTTCCCTACAGAGACACACACCTACACACTACATTGAAATATCTTTCTCTCTCTCTCTCTGTCACACATACACATGTAACATTAAAATCTCCTTGAGATAAGGCAACATGTCTTACTCAGTTTTTTTCTCTATCCTTTCCCTTCCCCCAGCACTCTCTCTCCATATATATGTGTGTATATATATATATATATATATGTGTGTGTGTGTGTGTTCACTGCCCTTCTGTCAGTTTGTTGTACTGAACTGACTTGCATGTTTTAAGATACTGAAAGCTGTGCTACCGGGATCTCAGATACCCATGGTGGACTAGTTTTAGTGGAGCTTCCAGACTAAGATTGACCAGGAAGAAAAGTCTGACAATTTACTTCCAAAAATTAGTCAATAGAAACCTTATGGCTCACAACAGAATATCATCCAATACAGTGCTCAAAGATGAGTCCTCTAGGTTGGAAGGCACTAAAAATACACAGTGGCCACAACAGTGGACTCAAGTATACCAATGATTGTGAAGATGACACACAACCAAGTTATGTTTCATTCTGTTATACTTGGAGTTGCCACAAGTTGGATCCAACTTGAAGGCAACTGATAACAACAATAATAAAAATATTTATATATATATATGTGTATATATACATATACACATGTATATGTATATATATACATATATATGTGTATATATATATATATATACACATATATATATAATCTCATTCATACTCATGCAGTAGCTAATATTATTATCCTCATTTAATAGATGAGGAACTGAAGCAAGTGTACTATGATTGCAATGCCAGCACAATCCACAATTTGACTGGTGAGTCTTTGATCACTTATCTATACGTGATCAAAATAAGAAGGAGGTAACTGAAGAAAGCAAAAAAGATATTGAAGGAGGGCAAGGATCAGAGTGGTCCATAGAAGCCTGGTTAAAAAACACATACAGATTAATTACTGTTGTTATTTTTTTATTATATGTGGCTGTAATTATTTTGAAGATATATCATAGTTCAAAAAATTCTATAAGTCACGTTGTTATGTATTCAAATAATAATTTCATTTTAAATTCCACAAATATTTATCGAATAGCCAGGTGTGAGGCACTGTACCAGGACCCATAAGTATAAATATAAATAAGACACAACTGTGATTTTGGGGTTTTTGCAGTCTATTAGCTGAAACAGGTACACCAACAGATCATTTCAAAAATCACACAAGGGCTAAGTTAAAGGCTAGTTAGAGATCTATAGGAGGTAGGAGGAGTACCTCAAATAATTTTGGGTTCAGAGAAGTTTTTCTCATGGATATAAAAATTAAACTGTTAAAGAGGGGAAGGGGTTCACAAAGTACAGAATGTTCAGAAGGGCAATCTAAAAAAAAAAGAGAAAAATGCACCGGATGTTGTGTGGGTAATAACAAATAGTAAAGTGCAAATTGGGGTGAGGCAAAAGGAACTGAAGAGATAGCTGAGGTTCAAGTAACTGCAGACTTTCAGAGCATGATAAAATGTTTGAGAGAAATCTGCAGATAATAAGAAGCTAAGCATTAGTTTAAACTTTAAATCACAGGATTGAAATAGCTAGATTTGGCTTTTAGATAAATCTGACTGCAAAATGGAAAATGCATTAAAGAGAGTCATACCTCAACTCAGGATGGTTACTTGTGAAACTATTGCAATACACAAGGCAAGGGAATACACACAGTTAATGGATAGAAATAAAAAGGAAGCAAAAAACTTGAAAAAAAATATTTAGGAAGTAATATTGGCAGTGCCTAGCAATTAATTGAACGAAGTAAGAGTTCATGATAACACTCAGCTTTCTGAATTATTTGACTTATTAATGTCATTAAAAGTAAAAACTATATGGAATCCAAAAATAATTATAGGGTTGAGGTGAAGAAGGGACAGAGAGAGATAAAGAAAGAGCTCAGTGAGAAACAGGACTGCTTTGAAGAATCCATAGAACGTTCAAGTAACTTACAGTTACATGTTTTCTAGTTCCAGAATAATCCAGTCTTGGAAAATTCAAGTTGAGGTCAGAAGCATAAAGATAGTTAAAAACAAACAAACAAAACCCACTAAGTTAAAAAAAAAATTAAGAATGGATGAGATCACCCAAAGAAAGTATACGTAGAGAAAAAAAGAGTTAAAGATTTAAGGAAGTTGCCATAGGTTATGGCCTCAAAAGGAGAAACCAAAAAGAAACTAAGAATAAATAACAGTGAGGGAAGAGTGTTAAGAAGATAAATAAACAAATTTTTTCCAAACAGTAAGTCATTCAGTATGCAATATAGCTTAGATTTATATCAAGATTAAAAAAAAATAAACTAGTAACTTCTTACTCTATTTGTCAATACATAGACCATTGGTGCCTTTTTCAAGAGCAGTTTCTGCAAAGCGATGAAGTCAAGGGCATATTGCAAAGAGAAGAGAAGTGATTGGTACTGGGGAAGAGAAGACGGAGGATTTACACTACTCTTCCAAGAAGCTCAGTTGAGAGGGAAAGGATATAGAATGGTATCTAGATGAAGATGGGAAGACTGTTAACTTATTTGTTTATTGTGATGCAGGAGATGTGAACATACACTCTTAGGAAAAGAAAAAGGATGAGAGAGTAGAGGATGAAGATATTGGAGAAAGAGAAATACTGATAGAACAAAGCAATATATAAGTTTAATATGATTCTATACTTCTCTTTAGAAGTTGAGTGTGTTGGGGGGGTGTATCTGTGATTGTATATACATATTTTGTATTTGTATATTGATAAATGTGTATATACATATACTACACATAACACAGATCCATCTTTTACCCCCTTAATGTATATAAACACACACACACAGACTCAGGAAATAGTCCAGAAGAATAAATGGCAAAATGTTAAGAGTTGTAATGATTGGAGCTGGAGACTGGAGGAAATTCTGGTGTGACCTTTACTTTTTCTTTTTTCTCCTTCTTATTCTCTACTTTTGTAATAATAACAAGCTAAAATTTTAACAAGAATGAAATAGGCCTTTTTGAATTAAAAGGGAAGACAAAAACACTTGTGGAATTCTTATAAAACATACAGAAATTTAGACCTTAGTGTAGGTATCCCTTCAATTACTGAAGTGGGTCTCTATCACTTGCCTTTTTAAAAAAGACCTCCAGAGGTGATCTATGGCTGGGAAGGGTCATGGGTTGGAGTTTAGAATCACTGCTCACCTAGACAAATGGACACAGATCCACAGAATAGAAATAATTTAAATGTGATAGCTATGTGGCAGATTTGGATTAGTAAAGAAAATAAAACCCATGGAAACAGCAGTCAAAAAATCAAACAGTGCATTGCATTGGGCAAATGTGCTGCAAAAGAACTCTTTAAAGTGTTAAAAAGCAAAGATGTCACTTTGAAGACTAAGGTGTGCCTCATATTCATGCAAAAGCTGGACAGTGAATAAGGAAGACCAAAGAAGAGTCAATGCCTTTGAACTATGGTGTTGGCTAAGAATATTGAATATACCATGGACTACCAAAAGAACGAACAAATTTGTCTTGGAAAAAGTACAGCCAGAATGTTCCTTAGAAGCAAGGGTGGTGAGACTTCATCTCACATACTTTGGACATGTTATCAGGGGGGATCAGTCCCTGGAGAAGGACATCATGCTTGGTAAAGTAGAGGGTCAGGAAAAAAGAGGAAGACCATCGATGTGATGGGCTGACACAGTGGCTGCAACAATGGGCTCAAACATAACAACGATTGTGAGGATGGCGAAGGACCGGACAGTGTCTCCATTCTGTTGTACATAGGGTGGCTATGAGTTGGAACCGACTCCACAACATCTAATAACAATAACAACAATGTAAAAAATTTTTTTCTTATAGTTTTCTTAATCGTGTTTAGTGACATAAACAGAAAGATTTGTTTCACTCATTGAATGAGCAAATGAAAGATAGTACAGGTAATTTGTCCTTAAGGCTCACTGCCATGCTTTTAGGTACCAGGTTTCTATTGGTGTTAGCAGCTATGGATAAATAACAAGGAGAGAAGACATATTAGGATAACTGTAAAACAGAATATGCTTGACATTTTAGCGCAGAAAGCAGCAATGTTAAATGTTGGCCTAAATGAGTCTTTTAACATTGAAAGCATTCTTGGGAATTAAAATACTTGCACAAATTATTTCTCAGAATTCTAGTCTTTTTGTCCTGAAAATTGTGAGTGTGTATGAAGATAGGAGAGACCAGGAGTAAATGAAAGGACCTTTTCCAGAAGAATTGTAATGTTTAATATTGTAGCTCAGATGGCAGATAATATTTAGCAATTCTCAATACTCCTTTTAGGGTCTGTTGTTAGTTGCTGTCATGTCGATTCCAACTCATGTGTGCAGAATAGAACTGCTCCATAGGGTTTTCATGGCTGTGATCTTTTGGAAGCAGGTCACCAAGTCTGTCTTCCTAGGTGCCTCTGGGTGACTTTGACCTGCCAACTTTTGGGCTGGTAGTTGAGCAGTTAGCCCTTTGCACCACCCAGGGACTCTTAAATGAGTCTTTTAGAATTGGAACAAAGAATTGCTCTTGGGCATTGAGCTACATGCACAAATTATACCTCAGAATCTTAGTCTTTTAGTTCCAAAAAGTGTGTGTGCATGGGGTGGGGAGGGATGAGGATTAAATGAAAGGAGCTTCTCTAGAGGAATTGTAATTTTTAATATTATAGCTCAGATGGCAGATAATATTTAGTAATTCTCAGTACTGCCTTTAGGGACTAGCTTGCTTCGTATGGTTTGTTCATGAGAAAGTGAATGTCTCTGAATATCCATGCAATGAATATCCAGACATGTTCATATTTTTTCTGTTATTAAAGTGATATTCTAGCCACGTAACCATAAGCCAAGGTCCTTAAGAATGTATGCATTTATATTATCTCTTTCTTCTAAATGGTCTGACTGCGTTATACTTTAAAAAAGAATATACAACAGTCAGATTGCTTGAGCTTTTATTATCTTTTTTTAACAGATTAATGTTACTGGTAAAGATCTTTCTTAATCCTTAATTTTTTATCCATTGCTATATTTGGATAGAACTATTAATCTTCATCCTATCTTTGACTCATAGACCAGGCTAACTTTACAGTTGAGATAATAACAGCATTCATGTGAAGGTCATATGATTTGCAACTTTAAGTATCATTTTGTTGTAAGAATTTATTCAGGAGGCAGGGCCAAGATGGTTGCAAAGTCAGAAGTTTCCTGTGGTCCCTCTTACAACAAAGACCTGAAAAAACAAGTGAATCAATTACATATGACAATCTGGAGCCCTGAACTTCAAAGGCAAAGTTGAGGAATCGTATTGGCAGCAGGGGAAGAGAGAGACAGTTCAGAAGCAGTGAAGAGTTGCCAGACCTGACCTGGTGAGAATGGCACCCTGCAGGCCGGATCAGCTGGCATGCTCGGTGAGGCAAGCAGTGGCCCTTGGGTCACGTTTTCCACATCAGGAGAGACTGAGCAGCAGAGAATCTACTCAGGCCTCCAGAATGAGTGAAAAGTGATGCTCAATCGGCAAACGATAAGCACATGCGTCTAACCTACCACACAGATCAAAAAACACCCCCTCTGGGAAAATCTTCTCTCCCATTTACCTGCCCCTTCCCCACTCTGCACCAGGTTCCAGGTCGGCTTCAGCCACTGCCACATCTCCTGGGCCGGAAGTACAACCTTTCAAACACTCTGAGCAACTCTTCCTGACTTGGAGAAGGAATAAATTCACAAACAGAAATAAATAATCTGCCAGCTCCCCTAAGACAGAAACTCAGGGTAGGCACATCTCCTTTGCCTAGGCACAGGCATAAGGAGTCCACAGACTCTGAATGACTTTCATCCCTGCATAGACCTGTGTGGGCCCATTTCAACATCGTAGGCCCTCATTAGCACAGTACAACAGGGTATATACCTGAAGTCTACCTTCAACTGTATCAGCTATATGGTGGAGCGGCAGGTTCATGACAATTGACTCTGCTTTTCCCATTAAGCAGGCTCCTCACCTATCCACGTTAGGGGCCTGAGAACTGATAGTTCAACCTATGCCACCTAGCCACCAGTGACAGAGATCCAAGAATAAGTGGCGCCTCCCAGTCTTTATGGCCAACAGCATTGGGTGCCGCAAAACCTACTCACCTAAGCACTCTAGGGAACAGGGACACGGTTTCCTCCCACTCAGGGGCAGCAGTCAGCCCCCGTCTTGCTCAGTGTGTGATTCCCTACTACAGCCAGATACCTGTGCCTACACCAATCACCATTGCCTGTCTAGGACTGTAGGTGAGAGCCGGCAACACACACTTAGTGACTGACTACCTGGACACCTGAACTGAATCCATACAAGAAAAGTAAACAGACTCCTGGGCTCACATACCTAGTAACAGATCAGATCACCTGGTGACAGGATGTTAGAGCTTCAAAGGCACCAATAATCAAACTAGCTCACAAGAGCAGCTTATTTGGGCATATCAAAACAGAACAAAACAAGAAGCTAGGACACAGTAAACAAACATAAAATAAATCAATATAATAACTTACTGATGGCTTGAGACAACAGTCAATATCAAATCACATAAACAGACAGACCATGATGGCTTCAGCAAGCTCCCAAAATAAAGAATCAAGAAATCTTCCTGAGAAAGAGAAATTCTTGGAATTACCAGAGGTAGAATACAAAAGATTAATATACAGAACTTCAAGAAATCAGGAAGAAGATCATACGAAATGCAGAATAAGCCAAGGAACACACAGACAAAGTAATAGAGGAGATTAAGAAGATTAGAGAAGAGCACAATGACAAATTTAACACGCTGCAAGAATCCATAGAGAGATAGCAATCAGAAATCCCAAAGATTAACAATAAAATTTCAAAATTAGCCAACTTAATAGAAAGTCATAGAAGCAGAATTGAGGCAATGGAAGTCAGAATTAGCGACATTGAAGATAAAGCACTTGACATCAACTTATTTGCGGAAAAATCAGATAAAAGAACTAAACAAAATGAAGAAACCCTAAGAATTACGTGGGACTTCATCAAGAGAAATAACCTAAGAGTGATTGGACTACCAGAACAGAGGGGGATAATAGAAAATACAGAGAGAATTGTTGAAGATTTGTTGGCAGAAAACTTCCTGGATATCGTGAAAGATGAGAAGATATCTATCCAAGATGGTCATCAAACCCCACATAAGGTAGATCCTGAAAGAAATTCACCAAGAATTATTATAATCAAACTTGCCGAAACTAAATATAAAGAGAGAATTTTAAGAGTGGCTAGGGATAAACAAAAAGTCATCTACAAAGGAGAGTTAATAAGACTAAGCTCAAACTACTCAGCAGAAACCATGCAGGCAAGAAAGCAATGGGATGACATACATAAAGCCTTGAAGGAAAAAAAAAATGTCAGTCAAGAATTATATATCCAGCAAAACTCTCTCTCAAATATGCTGGTGAAATTAGGGCATTTTCAGATAAACACATGTTTAAGGGAATTTGCAAAAACCAAACCAAAATTACAAGAAATACTAAAGGGAGTCCTCTAGTTAGAAAATCAATAACATCAGATAACAAACCAAGACTAGAACACAGGACACAGCAACCAGATATCAACCCAGATAGGGAAGACACAAAAATAAATCAAAGCTAAAACACTGAAAATAGGGAAACAGATATCAATATGTAAAAGATGACAACACTGAAACAAAAAAGAGGGACTAAAAAAATGTAGTCACAGATCTTTCATATGGAGAGGAAGTCAAGGCAATATAAAGAAACTTTAAACTTAGAAATATAGGGGTCAATATTAAGGTAACCACAAAGGAAACTAACAATAGTAAACATCAAAATAAAAAACAAGAAAAACAAAGACCCAGCAAATACAAAAACAACAAAATGCAGACGATGAAAAGAAAATACATAAAGAAAAATGACTCAGCACAGAAAATTAAGTGGAACAAAGAAACTGTCAACAACACACACAAACAAAAAAGGCAACAAAATGACAGAACTCAACTCATACCTATCAATAATTACACTTAATGTAAATGGACTAAATGCACCAATAAAGAGACAGAGAGTGGCACAATAGATATAAAAACATGATCCATCTATATGCTGCCTACAAGAGGCACACCTTAGACTTAAAGACACAAACAAACTAAAACTCAAAGGATGGAAAAAAATATATCAAGCAAACAACAATCAAAAAAGAGCAGTAGTGGCAATATTAATCTGACAAAATAGACTTCAAAGTAAAATCCACCACAAAGGATAAGGAAGGACACTATATAATCATTAAAGGGTAAGTACACCAGGAAGACATAATCATAATAAATATTTGTGCACCCAACGACAGGGCTCCAAAATATATACAACAAACTCTAATGGCACTGAAAAGAGAGACAGCTCCACAATAGTAGTAGGGGACTTCAACACACTATTTTAGGTGAAGGACAGAACATCCAGAAAGAAGCACAGTAAAGACACAGAAGATCTAAATGTCACAGTCAACCAACTTGATCTCATAGACATATACTGAATACTCCATCCAACAGCAGCCAAGTATACTATTTTTTCCAGTGCACATGGAACATTCTCCAGAATAGACCACATATTAGGCCATAAAGCAAGCCTTAACAGAATCCAAAGCATCAAAATATTACAAAGTATATTTTCTGACCTTAAAGCCATAAAAGTAGAAATCAATAACAGAAAAAGCAAGGAAAAAAAAAGTCAAACACATGGAAACTGAACAACACCTTGCTCAAAAACTACTGGGATATAGAAGAAATTAAGGAGGAAATAAAGGAATTCACAGAATCAAATGAGAATGAAAACACATCCTACCAGAACCTTTGGGACACAGCAAAAGCAGTACTCAGAGGTCAATTTATAGCAATAAGTGCACACATCCAAAAAGAAGAAAGGGCCATATCAAAACATTAATCCTACAACTTGAACACTTAGGAAGAGAATAGAAAAAGAAGCCCTTGTGCACCAGAAGAAAGCAAATAATAAAAATTAGAGCATTATTAAATGAAATAGAGAATAGAAAAACAGTTGAAAGGGTTAACAAGACCAAAAGCTGGTTCTTTGAAAAGATCAACAAAATCAATAAACCACCGGCCAAATTGAAAAAAGAAAAACAGTAGAAGAAGCATATAACCCAAGTAAGAAATGAGATGGGTGATATCACAACAGACACAACTGAAATTAAAAGAATCATAACAGAATACTATGAAAAATTATACTCTAACAAATTTGAAAACCTAGAGGAAATGGACAAATTTTTAGAAACACACTACCTACCTAAATTAACAGAAACAGAGGTAGAACAGCTAAATAAACCTATAACAAAAGAAGAGATTGAAAAGATAATTGAAAAACTCCCAACACATAAAAACCCTGGCCTTGATGGTTTCACTGGACAAGTCTACCAAACTTTCAGAGAAGAGTTAACACCACTACTACTAAAGGTATTTCAGAGTATAGAAAAGGATGGAATACTCCCAAACTCATTCTATGAAGCCAGCATAACCTTAATACCAAAACCAGGTAAAGACACCACAAAAAAAGAAAATTACAGACCAATATCCCTCGTGAACACAGATGCAAAAATACTCAACAAAATTCTAGTCAACAGAATTCAATGACATATCAAAAATATAATTTACCATGTCCAAGTGACATTTATACCAGGTATACAGGGATGGTTCAACATTAGAAAAACAATCAATGTCATCCATCACATAAACAAAACAAAAGTCAAGAACCACATGATCTTATCAATTGATGCAGAAAAGGCTTTTGACAAAATCCAACACCCATTCATGATAAAAACTCTCAGCAAAATAGGAATAGAAGGGCGATTCCTCAACGTAATTAAGGGCACTTATACAAAACCAACAGCCAACATCATCCTAAATGGAGAGAGTCTGAAAGCATTCCCCTTGAGAAGGGGAACCAGAAAAGGATGCCCTTTATCACCACTCTCATTCAACATTGTGCTGGAGGTCCTAACCAGAGCAATTAGGCTAGAAAAAGAAATAAAGGGCATCCAAACTAGTAGGGAAGAAGCAAAAGTATCTCTATATCCAGACGATATGCTCTTATACACAGAAAACGCCAAAGAATCCACAAGAAAACTACTGGAACTAATAGAAGATTTCAGCAAAATATCAAGATACAAGATAAACATACAAAAATAGGTGGATTTGCCTACACCAACAAAGACAATTTCAAAGAAGAAATCACTAAATCAATACCATTTACAATAGCCCCCAAGAAGATAAAATACTTAGGAATAAGTCTAACCAGAGACCTAAAAGACCTATACAAAGAAAACTACAAGACACTATTGCAAGTAACCAAAAAAGTCCTACATAAGCAGAAAAACATACTTTGCTCATGGATAGAAAGATTCAACATTGAGAAAATGTCATTTCTACCCAAAGTGATTTTCAGGTACAACGCAATCCCCATCCAAATAGAAATAAATCACCAACTTCGTATGGAAAGGGAAGAGGTCTCCGATAAGCAAAGCATTACTGAAGAAGAACAAAGTGGGAGGCCTCACAGACAAACATTGGAATATTTGGAATAAAGAAAGGCTTTTCAAAGTGTAAAAATTCCTCTCAGTTCATTTTATAATTTTGCCTTTAGGTTTCTGTTCTCAGAGAGTAATTTGTTAAACGCCCTTGAGCTGTTCAAATGAGCAATATATCACAGACACAAACATAAATAGTGCAAAATATACACTAGTAAAAGTGATATGCAAAATCATATTTTTGTTAATAAAGAACAAGAGTAGTCTTTATTCCAATGTTAATTAAAAAAAAGGCAGAGAAAATGCCAGCATCCCTGATCCCTGGATGAATGTGATACATTCAACATAGTGCTAACTCTATTCTATACTCTAATATTTCTGCTATCCCAACATACCAACTTGCAGTAATTATCTAATTGGAGTTCATAAATGTCTTAAAATGAGAGTGTTAAAAGCCTGGGTGCCATTAGCCCACTTTCAGCACATTTATTACACTTTTTATGACTAGAAATAAAAGAGGTAAGAAAATGTTTAAAATTTTTTTTTTTTTTTTTAATTTTCAAAAATCTCAAGAATACTAATGTCGCTTGTAAGTGGCCATCTAAGATACATCTATTGGACCCATCCCATCTGGAGCAAAGGAGAATGAAGGAAACCAAAGACACTAGATAAATATTAGGACAAAAGGACCACATGAACCAGAGCCTTCGCCAGCCTGAGCTCAGAAAAACTACATTGTGCCCAGCTACCACCAGTGACCACTCTGGCAGGGATCACAACAGAGAGTCCAGGACAGAGGGAGAGAAAAGTGTAGAATAAAATTCAAACTCACAAAAAATGGCCGGACTTACTGGTCTGACAGAGACTGGAAGAACCCCCGAGACCATGGTCCCCGAACACTCTGCTAACGAAGAACGGAAACCACTCCCGAAACTCATTTTTCAAAGATTGTTGTTGTTAGGTGCCCTCGAGTAGGTTCCGACTCATAGTGACCCTATTTTTGAATTATATATATGTATGTATATATACATTAATGTCATCTTCAACTAAGATTCTTTATATTACTTTCTAGACTTTCAACCAAAATAACGTGTTTCTTTTTCGAAACCTTGGTAAAAAGGTAGGTAATCTATGGAGAATCTGCCATATTATTAGTATATATATTTACTATGACTGATATATACGTATGTAATTAAATAATAGCTTTATTTTCCACTCATTCAGGTTACTTGTACTTTTTATTAAGAAAAATACAGACATTATATGTCCACATCGATTTACATACAAATCATTTGCTGTATTTTTACTCCTTAAAGCTACTAATGGGAATGCATTATTCCTCCTTGATATCTTTTCCATGAATCTATTTCCACAAAACCCCTGACATCACCACCATATTTTTAATTCCTATGTCAAAGAAAAAAATATCTCCTTGAAACATTAAAAAAAAAAAAATTAGAGACAGTAGGAGTTTGGGCATTATTGAAGATAACACTGTCACTGAAATGAGCTTCGATTTCCTTCTAAAAATGATAGTGGCTTGAATACACTTTAAAAAAAGAAAAAAGAAATAAGAAGCATCTGTATTCCCAAATTCTAACTCCTGCTATTCTAATTTGATTGATTGGGAGAGGGGGAATTGATATTTTTTTCTTATCGGACTCAGCACTAAATCTTTCCCTGCCAAGAAGCCTAGACTAGGAACTATGAAACTGTGTGTTATGTGTGCATACATATTATGTATGTATACTATATATCTAAAAGAGAGATGGGTATATAGATGTATAGATTCAGTGATGCTTGTCTTAAAGTACTGTTAAAAGTCATGAGAAGCAAATATTTTTTAATGACTACATTTTGATAATGGAATGGCAGAGCTGAAAGAAAACATTGTCCATATTATAGCAACCCCAGCTGTCATTGCTTTAGGGCAAGGGTCCAGCAGGGGTAGAAGACTAGTGATGGGTTGATACTGCAGGGGGATTAGATTAAGGAGAGATCAATAGAACAATTCTGTTCCACAAGTTTTATCATTACCATTCTAGCAGCTGAGCTGAAATACAGGTTCTAATTGATTCATTAGGTTACTGTGTACTCAAACATAGGTCACTAGACAGAGTTTGCAAAGCATACAGAAGACGATAACCTTAACCACTTTAAGCACCTAAGTAAATTTCATAGCTCTTATTCACAGCTTTCTTCAGCTGCAAGATTTATTCCGTGTAAAACTGCCATATGTCTTAACTCCTTTATGGTCTAATTCACATAGACACAGAGAGTAAATAGCAACGATTCTCAGCTTTTTAATTTTACCAGTGAAGAAGTACTTCAGAAAAAAGAATTAGATATTGTTGAATATTGTGAAAGCAAAAGTGTATATGAAGTACCCAGGGAAAAATTATTATAAAATGGGAAAATTTATTGAATTAAAATCAATAAAAATGTATATTCAGCATAAGTATTAGTAAACACAACTTGGTATTTTCAGTCTTTTCCATTTCAGCTCTGTGGGGGCAGATATATAAGAATATCTATAGTGTCAGTATGCATTTTTATGGCCAATAATGAATATGATCATCTTTTCATAGGTGTATCAGCCATTAGGGCAGGCTCGTTTTTATACTGCCTGTTCAAATCACTTATCCATTTTTTTTTCTTATTGTGTTGTTCTGTATTTTTCTTTTCTAATCGATCTATATGATACTAGCTCTTTTGCGGGGTTATATGTGCTGGCGAAGACTATTGAGTGTACCATGAACTGCAGAAAAATGAACAAATCTTTCTTGGAAGAAGTACAGCCAGAATGTTCCTTAGAAGCGAGGATGATTAGACGTTGTCTCACGTACTTCAGACATGTTATCAGAAGGGACTAGTCCTTGGAGAAGGACATCATGCTTGGTAAAGTCGAGGGTCAGTGAAAAAGAAGAAGACCCTCAACAAGATAAATTGACACAGTGGCTGCAATAATGGGCTCTAATATAACAATGATTGTGAAGATGGCACAGGACCTGTCAACGTTTCATTTTGTTATATATATGGTTGCTGTGAGTTGGAACCAACTCAAAGCAATGTCTTGAAAATATCTTCTTCTAGTCTGTGGCTTGCTTTTTCTTTCTCCATGTCTTTTGATGAACAAAATTTCTTAATTTTTATATGACCATACTTATCAGTCATTTCACCTAAAATTAATATGTTTGCATCCTGTATATGCAGTCTTTCCCTGCCCCACAATTATATAGATATTCTTATATTTATCTTCCAACATCTCTATTGTTTTTATTTAACATTTAGATGTACAGCAACCTGAAATTAACTACTGCATAAGGTATGAGTTACTGTTAAGTTCTCATCAGTTTGGATTTCCAGTGGTCCAATTTCTCAACTCCATTTACTGGACAGATATTTCTTTTTCTATTGCCACCTTTGTCACTAATTAATAAGCTTTATATGCATGGGTTTCTTTCATGGGTTTCTTTGCATCTCCTTTAAAACAAAGATGCAAGGGCTTTTGTTTAATTCTGTTTATCAGTGTAAGAATGTATATAATTGTTGATATAGTCATATCTCATTTAAGTTTTCCCATATGTTTACTACTTGTATTGCCCCTCATTTCTTCATTTCTGACCTCTAATCTGGGATTGTTTCGTGTTCCTTCTATTAAAATAGCATCTTTAAACGTGTCTTTACTATGAGTTTTGGTGAAAAAAAAGTCTCCGTATTTTTTTTTTAACTTTCTTTTCTTAACATTTTTTCTCTTTTTTAAATGTAAAACTATAACAATATGATTTTCTATCTTGTATGAAGATTTGCAAATTGCAAATTTTTAAAAATCCATGTAATACAAATTTTCTTTCTTTTAGTGAAAGAAAAACTTTTCACCTACAATTTTGTACTATCAATCTATCTTTAAATTTTTTTGAGATAATTTAGACTTACAGAATAGCTACAAAATGGCTGTTCCAGTGTACTTTTTGCCTAGTTTCTCCTAATGTTAACATCTAACAAAAGCATAATAAAATTATCAAAGTTAATAAATTAACATTGATACAATATTATTAACTAACTACAGATTTTATTACAATTTTATGTGTGCCCACAAATTTCCTTATTCTATTCCAGAATTCAATCCCGTACCCACAGTGCATTCAGTTGTCATATAGCCACCCTACAGGACAGGATAGAACTGCTCCATAGAGTTTCCAAGGAGTGGCTAGTGGATTCAAACTGCTGACCTTTTGGTTAGCCGAGTTCTTAACCACTGCGCCACCAGGGCTCCCATATCTCAGTAGTCTCTTCCAATTATCAGTTTCTGGGTCTTTCCTTATATTTTATAGTTGTGAAAATTTGTATACTCCTCACATTGTGCTAATGTTGCTAAGTGTATAAACAGATACATTTCTTTTTTGATTTCACTTCTAAATTTTAGAAAATTTCTTTTAAAATTAATTTTGTTTTGTAATTACAAATATATATACATCTTCCCAGCTTGAAAGTCAAATTTACCAACTATGAGCTATTCATATAAATCTAGCTTCTATTTCTTAGTCCTCAATTTTCTTGTCTTCTTTGATGGGTACAAATTTTTCTTTTACTTTTGTTTTTTGCTGTTATTTTAAAATTTCATATTGCTACATTGATAAATGAATGTACTATGTAGTATAATTTATTTGTTCTTTCCGTTTGTATTAATATCTTTTGATATTCGCTGTTATGTTGTTGTTAGGTGCCTTCAAGACATTTTTGATTTATAGGGAACCAATGGGACAGAGCAGCATTGTCCTGTAGAGTTTTCTCGGCTGTAATCTTTAGGAAGAAAATTGCCAGGCCTTTCTCCCATAGAGCAGTTGGTTAGGTTTGAACCACCAATGTTTGGGTGAGTAGCCGAGCACTTAACTCTTTGCATCACCAGGGCTCCTTTTTGGTATTTAGGATGGTTTCTGTTTTTGTTCTAATGCTGACATTTATGCTAAAACCTATATATTATCCTGTTTGCTTTTATCTCTTGATTCCTCTTGTGTGAACAATATCAAGTTTGCCAGCAACCTCTTTTTCCCCTTTGTCCCACTTTTCTAGCATTTAATTTGAATTAATATGGGTTTACTTCCAATTAATACATACAAGGCCAAGAGAAAGCCTAGGGACCTATATTTTACATAAACTCTCCAAATTTTCCCCTAATTTTTGTGACTTATTTTGTCACAATTTTAAACTTACAGACACTCCCACATTTTTGATAATTGAAATGTATCTAAGTGTCAGGGAATATAGCCATTATAGTTCTCTCTTACTCATAATCATCATCTAGCCGTAGTTCTATAGGTAAATCTGTATTTAATACTCACTATTAATCTTTATGTTGCTGTCATTTCAGCCACTATGATTGTATTAAGTTTGTTCTCCAGATTCCTTGAGAAGGGCAATGAATCAATATTTCATAAGGTCTTGCATGTTCATAAGGGTTTGTTTGAGGAATTTGCACTGAAGGTCACTTTAGTAGATATAAAATCCTTTGCTCACATTTTCTCTCCTTGAATATCTTAACTATATTATTTCTTTGTCTTCTGGTATAAATATTGCTGTCTAAAAGTCGGATAATAATCTAATCTTTATTTTCCAAGATACTCAAATAATTTTCTTCTTCTTTAAAGTCCAAAGTGTTGGCCTTTTTGGATTGGTTTTCTCAGATTTTTGGAATTACTTTTCAATTTGTAAATTATATGTGTGCATGTGTGTGTGTATACGTGTTGGCATATGTGCCTGTGTGTGTCCATGTGGCAATGCAGGGGGGTAAATGTATTATTACATATTATAAATAAATTCATTAATAACAACTTGTGATAATAGTATATTGAAAAGTAGTGACAAGCAACTTCTGGAGAAATTAATTTGCTTATCCAATTCAATGTCACTGACATGGTTAACATGAAGTTCGGTTTTGGGGAAAAAAAAGAAAAGTATGCTTCTCATAATTGTGAAAGAAAATGACACGAAAAATATCCTCTTTCAGAGAGGAAAGTTTAGCAAAAACACTCACCCAGGAGATTATGTACATATAGAAAAAATACAAAGAATATTAACACTTTAAGGTCAAGTATTTGTGAGCATTGACAGAAGAGCCTTAGAAATAGGTTAGAATAGTCATTCAATCTCAAAACTACATTGCACATTTTACTTGGAAATATAATAGATTTTGCAAATGCAGTGCAAATAGAACTGCTGATAGACACATATCTAAAATGTATGTAAAGTGATATAGATGTTAATTTAATTAGTTGTTTAAAGAGAGACAATTTTCCTCTAAGAATTCTGGCCTGTCAAAAGTTAACAATCATCTTTTTTCATCTAGCAAACTAAATATGACACTGAACAATTTTGAATGACACTGACTTTTTTAATAAGAATGATATGAAGCATGACATTTGATGTTTTTATGTAAAATATGAAGGCATCCAAAGGTGTGCCTCACGTTTTATTGTTGAAATAAAAATTCTACAGAAGTATTACCAAAGTTATTGTCACAAATTCCCTCAATGTGCAAGCCTAGGATTAAGTTCTATATTTCTGCAGGTTGACAAAAATCTTAAGTCAGGTAAAACAAACAAACAAAAATATGAAGAAATACCTTTTGAGTGTTTATGAAATATCCAGACTAAAAATTCATGAGAAATAAAAGTGACTTTTCAATACTCAGTGCTAGTATACCCTTTCACTTCTTAGTTTCAGCCAGTAAGTGGGCTTTCCTTCCTCTCCGATATGTCAAGAAATACTCTAGTATTCAGCTTCACCAAAATTATTTATGATTGCCCAAACATGTTATAACCTCAATTGTTCTAATATCATGTGTCTCTTGTTTTACTCATGGTATTCTTTTGTGTGGCTGGACCGCTGCCTTTGTTCCCCTCCCCTATTTTACTTGGTTTATTGAATTATAACACACACATCCTGATGTGCAAACATCATGAATATGCAGCTGTATAAATTATCACAGTGATTGTACTCATGCAACCACCAACTGTATCAAGCAATAGGGCTTTGACAGCACACTGGATGCCAATTTATGGCCTCTCAAAGCAACCATCTTCCTATAGGTACCCACTGTTCCGATTTCTACCACCATAAAGTAGTTTGCCTGTTGCAAGTTTCATATAACTAGGTATTGTTTAAATCTGGATGTTTCGATGAAACTGTGAGATTGATTCATGTTGTTGAGATAGATAATTTTGTTCACTTTCATTTCTCTGTGTGTGTGTGTGTGTTTATACTGTATAAATGTACCATAATTTATTGATCCACTTTAATATTGATGAACACTTGGGATTTGTCCATTTGGGAGCTATTATGAATACTACTGCTATGAGCTTAGCTGTACATGTCTTTTGTACAAAATGGACAAATGTACCTTTTTTAGGAAGTATAAATGTAAGAGTGAAATTACTGGGTCACTAATCAAGTTTGCTAAACTTTTCTTCTGCTATATCTGATCTGCTGTTAATCATATCCATTGTATTTTTCACTTTAGTCATTGTAGTTTTCATTTTATTGTAGTTTTCATTTGATTTTGTCCATATATATATATATATATATCTTCTTCATGTCTCTATCTTTTTGAACAGAAGGAATGCATTTATTATAATGTACTTAATGCATTTGTCACCTAATTCTAACATCCATACCAGTTCTGAGACGGTTTCAATAGATTGTTCTTTAAATTTTTTCTTAAGGGTCATGTTTTTCTTAACAATTCTGGCCTGTCATATTTGAATGTCTGATAATCTTTGATTGGTTGCCAAACATTGCCGTTGCATATTTTATCTTTTTGGTTGGTGGATATTTTTGCATTTATGAGCTGTGTTTTGGGACACAAGTAAGATACTTCAAAAATGTTATCCTTTTGTGTCTTGTTTTTAAGATTTGTTAAGTGGAACCAGAGCAGTTTTAAGTCTAGGACTCATTTTTCACAATTTAGGGAAGACATATCTGAGTTCTCTAAAATTTTTATTTTTGCTTATATGATAAGTGAAAACTGTGCTGCACTCATTTCTTTTTCCCTAACTGTAATTGAAATTGAGTATTATTTCATTATTTTTTATAAATCTTTGGTATTTCTTCTTGCTTAAACACACAGTTCATATACTTTAATTATTTCCCTTAGGTGTGATATATTTTTTGATATCATGAATAGCCTCTCATATATTAGATAGATTTCCCTTTTGTCTACATAAGTATTAAATTTGTCACCTATTATTTAAATTTGATTTTGTTTATGAGTCCTTTTACTCAATACACTATCTTAAAACTTCTCAATTTTCTAAAGTTTATCTACAGTTTTTCTGTTTTGTTTAAGAAGACCTCTTTTACCCAAACTAAACCAATATGTACTGTATTTCCTTCTAATTGATTTATACTATGTTGCTTTTGTGCTTACTTCTTGTAACAAAAATCTAGTTTTAGATTTAAGTGTGGTGGAGGTCTTGTATTTTGTTTTCTTATAAGGAGGATTGATAATATCTCCTGCAATTTATTTAAGTGTTTATTCTTTTCCTACTGAATCAAAACACTGATAACTCTTAACTTGATTTATACTTGAACTTCTTTCTAGACTCTCTTCTACTTAAAATTAGAGATAATCCTTCCAATGGTTCCCTTGTCAATGTATCCTAACAGGGTTATCAGAAAAGAAGGCAAAGTCATATCAGGATTTTTCCCTATTTTGCTGTTTATAATAGTGAAAATATGCAAAAGTTATGCTTAAATGAACTGTTACTGCAAACATGAAAATAATGGAAAACAAGACAATCACTAAAAATAATGTTGCTTTTCTAAATTTCTAAATTTATAAACATGGAACAAAATTTACATCATATTTCTAGGTAGGTAAAAAGTGTCAAACATTTATACTAAAATATCACTGAAAGTAAATTTATGTAGGATTTTATATATGCTTATATGTGTATGTGTGTGTGTGTGAAGATAACTAGAAAACTATTCACTGAATACTTAGCGATTAATAGCTTTCAAAGTTAATAGTATTTTTACATTATCCCTTGTATGGTTTGGAATTGTTGAATCTTTATGAAAGATATAATTCATTTTTATAATCAGTAAAAATAGTAAAACTAGTTTAATTAAATAAATCTCAAATTTGTTTTAAATGACATAAAATCTCTAAGTAGTTTTCAGTATGTTGTTAGTAAGTTTATACTTTTAAATATATCTTGTTTAAATAAAATTTTGCACATGTTGTTTTATAATTGCATATTACTCACAATTATTGGGAGAGTACATAATTATTTACTTGACTGGTAATATTTAATACTTAAAAGATACTTGCTAACAAGGAAACACCAACACAATTTTTTTCTCCCAAGTAAAATATTTCTGTTAACTCTGAACTTTTTTATGTGCATATTACTCTGGATTTTGTTCAGGGAACATGTTAGCCCTGAGAAAAAGTCCCAGGATGCAAAATTCTGAATTCCTGCCTAGCTATATACTATGTCTGGTTCCAAAGAGGAATATGAAATCAAGATACATATAATCCAAAGTGTTTTTATGCAATTTACATTTTATTTATCTTTAAATTATTTACATGAATCAAAATTTTCAAAAAAAAAGATTATATAGATATATTAGAAAACAGCCCTCAAAACATCTTATGTATAGTATAAATGTCCCAGAATAGAGACAATTTTTATGAACAGGGTTCAGTTCTTCCCTAGAGATGTTCTTGAATATCAAGTATTCATCATTCTCTAACCCTTTGGGCAGAATCATTGTTTCACCATTGTATAGTGAAGTATCAGAGACAAGATAGTGTTGTGGTTCATCAAAATATACTTAGATGGATTTAGTATTTTTTTTTTATTGTTGTGCTTTAAGTGAAAGTTTGCAAATCAAGTTAGTCTGTCATACAAAAATTTAACACACACTGTTATGTGACCTCAGCTGCTCTCCCTATACTGTGATAGAACACTCCTCCTTTCCACCTTGGATTTCCTGTGCCATTCAACCAGCTCCTGACCCTCTCTGACTTCTCATCTCACCTCTGGACAGGAGCTGCGCCTTTAGTCTCATGTATCTACTTGAACTAAGAAGCACATTTTTCCGAGTATTTTATGTCCCATAGTCCAGTCTAAACTTTGAAGAATTGACGTTGGGAATGGTTTCAGTTCTGGGCTAATAGAGTGTCTGGGGGCCGTGTCTTCTGGGGTCCCTCCAGTCTCAATCAAACCATTAAGTCTGTTCTTTCTACTAGAATTTGAGTTCTGCACCCCACTTTTCTCCTGCTCCGTCAGGGATTCTCTGTTTTGTTCCCTGTACAGGCAGTCATTGGTGGTAGCCAGGCACCATCTAGTTCTTCTGGTCTCAGGCTGGTGGAGTCTGTGTTTCATGTGGTCCTTTAGTCCTTTGGGCTAATATTTTCCTTTTGTCTTTGGTTTTCTTCATTCTCCTTTGCTCCAAGTGGGATGGGACTAATTGATGTATCTTAGATGGCCACTTGCAAGCTTTTAAGACCCCAGGAGCAACTCACCGAAGTGGGACGTAGGACATTTTTTTAATAAACTATGTTATGCCAATTGACCGAGATGTCCTCCAAAACTATGTTCCCTAGAACTCAGCCCTGGCTACTCTGTCCCTCAAAGTGTTTGGGTGTATCCAGGATACTTCTTTGCTTTTACTTTGGTTCAGTTGTGCTGACTTACCTGTATTATGTACTGTCCTTTTTTTTTTTTTTTTTAATATTTGCGAGTCTATTATATTTGGACTACCTTAACCCCTGTCTCACATATTCTGTTTCATGAAACTGTTGGAGCTCAAGAGACCCTTCCCAAAATAAACATACAAAGAACAATAACAATAATCATCCCACTGGTTCACAGTAACATCTGATAAATATGACACTGAATATTACAGGGCTCTTTTGCTAGAATAAGGAAAGTATACGTAGTAATTTAATATACTTTACACTGTGTTATGTCAAAAATAATGTAGCAAGAATTGCCAGAATTTGGCAATAACAGTTTTACACCTCTGGTTGCTACAAATCTCGAGTTCCTAACCCCACCATTCACTCTTGTCACTCTAAGCAGAAATCTGCGTTTCTACTTTATTTTTACAAGTTAATAGAATATTTACCTTGATTTCTCCTGTTCATACACAACTGTCATTTTAGCCCTCCTCTTCCTACAGTCACCTACATTCCAGATGACCACTTACTAATTTATTCTTTCACTGCCATCTGGGTTATCCCCGGCATTAACAGCCCTTGCCATTTGACATTAATTGGCTTAACTATCAGCATCATTGTGAACTTTGAGTACATTCTTTCGAGATTTCAAAAATTTTCCTGACTTTCCTAGTTTTCTTAGCACAACCACTCTGTCTTTTCTTCAGTCTTATTTTCATGTTCCTCTGATTTTAACTGATATCAGATTAATAGTATTCTTCGATATTTATTCTAGTCTCAGTTCTCCCCTGGCATTGTTAATTCAATCTTGCATTGGATTGGCTTTTATTGCTTTAACTATTAGCTATATGCTGTGGATTCTCACATTTTATTTTCAGACCTAACCCACATGTTTTTCTCTTCCCTAGGATATTTTCGAGACATTTCAAATTCCACATGTTCAAAACTAGAATATCATTTTTCCTCTAAGACACTGTTCTCTATGTCAAGTTTTCTCCATTTGTCTAAGCCAGCAACTTGTGAGTCAAGCCTATCTACTCAGTTTTCATCATTCCTTTCTAAAAACTTATCAAGATTAACTATCTCTTCAATCATCAACTCGCCTACATACGCAGGGCTACCTCCTGTCATTTTCCTCCTAGACTTTTAATTTGACATACAATTTTGCTCACCCTCATCAGTTAAAAACCACAAACTTTATCTAGCAACTCATCATAGCTTCCCAAAGTCCTTATAATAAAAGTCAATCATTTTAAGATTGCTTACAAGGCCTTTCTCCTCTCACATTCTATACCCAGTAATTCTTCAGTTGTTTTGTTTTATTGCATCTGCCGCAATTTCTTTCACCTCAATATTTTTGTACATTGACTTATTCCAAATTGAATGTTGCTCATACTCTTAGCCTAATAATGCCTAATCAGCAGCTCTCCATCTCGGAATAAATTCATTTTCTTTAAATTTTACTTGGTCCTCGATTATTGGTATTATTATTTATAAATTATACTTTTTATTTATTAAAATGTAATATTTACAAAAGAGAAATAAATGGCCCTACAATAATAGTAGGAGATTTTAACACACCAATTTTAATGATGGACAGAACAACTAGAGAGAAAATCAACAAATATACAGAAGATCTAAATAACACAATCAACCAACAACACCTCGTAGACAGATACAGAACACACCACTGAACAACAGCACAATACACATTCTTCTTTAATGCACGTGGAACATTCTCCAGAATTAACCATATTTTAGGTCACAGAGCAAGCCTCGATACATTCAAAAACACCAAAATAACACAGGGCATCTTCTCTGACGATAACACTTTAAAACAAGAAATCAATAACAGGAAAAAATTAAATACATATAGACTAAATAAGACATTACTTAAAAACTACAGAATCATAACAGAAATCAAAAATGAAATTTAAAAAACACTTAGAATCAAATGAGAATGAAAACGCAACATACCAGAACCCTTGTGATACAGCAAAAGTAATGCTCAGAGGAAAATTTACAGCACTAAATGCATACATTCAAACAGAAATAAGGTCCAAAATCAATAATTTAACCTGACAACTTGAACAAATAGAAAAGGAAGAGCAAAAGAAGACCATAGTTACCAGAAGAGCAAAAATAATAAGGATCAGAGCAGAAATAAATGAAACAGAAAAACAATAGAAAGACTCAACAAGACTAGAACTTGGTTCTTTGAGAGGATCAATAAAATCGACAAACCACTGGCCAAATTAACGAAGAAAAGAAATGAGAAAACACAACAAATGAAATGGGTGACATTACAATAGAACTGAGATAAAGAGGATCATAACAAAATATTATGAGAAATTGCACTGCAATAAATTTAAAACCTAAAAGATATGGACAAATTTATAGAAATACACTACCTAACAAAAGAGAAGTAGAAAATCTAAATAGACCCATAACAAAAGAAGAACTTGAATATGTCATTTAAAAAAAAAAAAAAAAAAGGAACAGCAAATAATTCTCACTGGAGAATTCTACCAAACAATCAGAAAAAAGTTGACACCAATTCTACTCAAATTATTCTAGAGCATAGAAAAGGGAGGAATGCTCCCTAATTCATTCTATGAAGCCAGCATAACCCTGATACCAAAGCCATGTAAAGACATCATGAAAATTACAGACCAATATCCCTCCTAAATATAGACACAAAAATTCTCAACAAAATTCTAGCCAACAGAATTCAACAATATATCAAATAATAATAATATGTCATGATCAAGTGGTATTCATACCAGAGAAGCAAGGGGGTTCAGCATTAGAAAATCAATCAATGTCATTCACCACATAAATAAAACAGAGGAAAAGAATCACATGATCATCTCAATCGATGCATAAAACACATTTGATAAAATCCAACACCCTTTCCTGGTAAAAACTCTCAGTAAAATAAGAATAGAAACGAAATTCCACAACATAGTAAATGGCATATATGCAAAACCAACAGCAAATATTATTCTCAACAGAGAAAGATTGAGAATATCCCCTTGAGAAGGGGAACAGGACAAGGATGCTCAATATCACCACTCTTGTTCAGTATTGTACTGGAAGTCCTAGCGAGAGCAATAAGGCAAAAAAGGGAAATGAGCGGTATCCATATTGGAAAAGAAGAAGTAAAACTATCCCTAGGAGCCGACAACATGATCCTATATATAAATAATCCCAGAGGTTTCTTAAGAAAGTTACTGGAACTAACAGAAGGATTCAGCAAAGTGACAGGGTAAAAGATAAACACACAAACATTATCTGGGTTCCACTACACTAACAAAGAGAACTCTGAAAAGGAAATCAAGAAAACAATACCATTTACAATAGTCTGCAAAAGGATAAAATATCTAGGAATAAACCTAACCAAAGATGTAAAAGACTTATAAAAGGATAACTATAAAACTCTACTGCAAAAAACTGAGAGATACCTACATAAATGGAAAAACTTCCACGCTCATGGATTGTAAGGCTTAGCATTGTGAAAATGTCAGTACTACCTAAAACAATCTATAGATATAATTCAATCATGATCCAAATCCCAACAACATTCTTTGATGAAATGGAAAAACTAATCTCCAACTTTATATGGAAAGGAAGGAGACCCCGAATAGCTAAAGCAACACTGAAGAAGAAGAACAAAGTAGGAGGCCTCACACTTCCCAGTCTCAAAACTTACTATACAGCCATGGTAATGAAAACAGTCTGGTACTGGTTCAATGACAAACACATAGACCAATGAAATAGAATTGAGAACTCAGAAGTAAAGTCATTCATCACAGGAAGCTGATCTTCAACAAAGGGTCGAAGCCCATTTAATGGGAAGAAAAAGTCTCTTTAACAAATGGTGCTGGCAGAACCGTATATTCATTCGAAGAAAAATAAAACAGAATCCATACCTCACATCATACACAAAAACTAACTAAAAATGGATAAAGATCTAAATGTTAAAGCTAAAATTATAAAGTTCCTGGAAAACAACATAGGAACAAATCTAAGAAACCTAATTTTTGGCATAAATAGGCTATCAAACATAACTAAAAATGTAGGAACAACAGAAGCTAAGTTAGATAACTGAGATCTCCTAAAAATTAAATACTTATGCTCATCAAAAGACTTTACCAAAGGAGCAAGGGAGAATGAAGAGAACAGGATACAAGGAAAAGACTAGTCCAAAGGGCTAATGGACCACAGATAGCAAGGCCTCCACTGGACTGAGTCCAGTACAGCTAGATGGTGCCCGGCTACCACTACTGACAGGATCACAACAGAGGGTTCTGGACAGAGCTAGAGAAGGATGTAGAACAAAATTCTAACACACAGAAAAAGACCAGATTTACTAGCCTGACCGAGACTGGTGAAACCCCGAGAATATGGTCCCCAGACAGCCTTTTAACTCAGTGGTGAAGTCACTTCCGAAGCTCACCGTTCAGCCGGGGATTGGACAGCCCCATAAAACAAAATGGGACTAATGAGGCACAGCCATCCAGGGGCAAGGACTAGATGGCAGGAGGGGACAGGAAAGCTGGTGATAGGGAACCCAAAGATGAGTAAGGACAGTGTTGACATATAGTGGGGTTCTTAACCATTGTCATAGGGCAATATGTGTACTAACTGTTTAATGAGAAACTACTTTCTTCTGAAAACCTTCATCTAAAGTGAGAATAGCAGCACAACTGGAAGAACGTAATTGACATCAATGAATTGTACATGTAGAAATTTTTGAAATAGTGTATCTTTGGCCATGTATATTTTCACCAAAAAAAAAAAAAGGTCCTCCAAGGCCGAGAAGGGAGAGTGTTGACATGTTGCATTGTTAACCAACGTCATAAAACAATATGTGTACTGACTATTTAATGAGAAAATATTTGTTCTGTAAACCTTCCCCTAAAATACAATAAAAAAAAATTAAAAAAAAAAAGACTTTACCAAGATAGTAAAAAGAGGACCTACAGACTGGGAAAAAAATTTTGTCTATGACAAATCCAAGAAAGGTCTAATCTCTAAAATCTACAGGAAAATCCAACAGGGAAGGGAGGAGGAATCACTTTGTAGACAGTAGACACTTGTTATTTTTGGTGAGGGGAAAGGCAATATCCAATATGGGTGAACTCTTTACAACCTTGACCAAGGTAAATGAAGACACTAGGAAGTGTGCAATAATAAGGGACATTTTTGATAAATGCTATAATATATACAACTTTGCAACAACAGTAATGACAACCAGAAAATGAGTGTGATTGCATAGGTAGATAAGTAGGCATATATGTCTATACGAAGGCATATGCGAGTAATGCACCTGCTTGTATAGGTGTATCTGCAGACATATGTGTATACATGTTTGTGTGTGCTGCATGCATATTCATATATATAATAAAGCACATAGGGGGCACATTTACAGAGACTTCCTAGACATATCCAAACACCTTGCAGGACTGGTTTACTGGGTTAAAAGGCTTAGGACCATAGCCTGTGGGAAAACTCATCTAACTGGTATAACATTGTTCATGAAGATAATGTTCTACATCCTGGTTTTGTGAGTAGCATCTGGGGTATTAAAAGCTTGCAAGTGGTCATCTAAGATATAACTATTTGTCTTTATTTGTCTGGAGCAAAAGAGAATGAAGGAAACCAGAGACTTAAAGAAGAAACTATTCCACAGGACTAATAGCCTACACAGACCACAGCCTCTTCTAAACTGAGACCAAATGAACTAGATGGTGCCTGGCTACTACTACTGATCGTTCTGGCCAGGAACACAATAGAAGGTCCTGGATAGGAAGGGAGAAGAACGTATAACAAAATTCAAATTCCTGAGAAGGAATTGGGCTAATAGAGACTAGAGGAACACCCAAGACTATTGCCCTAAAATACCCTATGAACTTGGAAAGCAAACCACTCCTGAAAGTTATTTTTCATCCAAATAATAGATTGGCTTACAAAATAAACAATAGCACCTGTGAATAATGTGCTCCCTTAAACAATCAACTATATGAGCCTAAATAGTCAACATTTACCAAAAAGCAAAGATGAGAAGGCAAGAAGGGGCAGGGAAGCTAGATCAATGGAACAGACCCAACAGAATGGAAATAATGAGAATGCTGACACATTGTGAAATTTGTAGATCAGTGTCATGAAACAATTTGTATAAAAATTGCTAAATGGGAACTTAATTTACTGCGTAAACTCTCACCTAAAATAAAATAAAATATTTATAAAAAATTTAATATTTACAAATAAATGTTTTGTTACTTATTTTGGGCATTCTGTGTATTGAGATTTTCTAAGGTAAATAATGACGATTTTATCCACTTCTTTTAATACTGTTATCATTATTGACAAGAACTTCCAGAAAAAAGCTCTCATCTCATTGGTAAATTTAATGAGAACACGCTTAATCTTCGACATTGGAGTTGGAAAATGTAAATTAAGCTAAATAAAAAATAAGAAATAAGAAAACTAATTATAATGCCATTATATTTTTACTTAATTCTGCAATTTAAACAATGCTGATTTTAAACTGCATTTATATCCCAAAATATGTGGTACTCAAAGTTTATTTGTACTTAAAATGTACTAAAGATTATACATAATAGCTTTAAAGAATATAGCTGCGAATTTGGCTGCTCACTAATACTATGAAAATTAAACACATCATAATGTTAAAAAGGATAATTTAAAAGCTAAAAAAAACCTTTCAAAGTAAAATATATCTTCATCATATTAAGAATATTATATTAAGAATATCAAAATCCAATCAAAGCTAAGAAAGCTTGTTTCTTCTATTAATATTTGAAAACAGAAATAAAACGCCACTACCTTGCAATACAGTAAGCTGGTTAATAATGAATCACAGTTATCAGTATTGGAAACCTCAGTGGTTTCAATCAATAGTACAGTTGTTTTTATTGATCCATATATCAGTAAACATCCATTAAATTTGTTAAATGATTTTAATGCTTTAAAATATTCTTACATGGTTAACAAAGTATAATGGTATGATCTTCTTCAGTATATGTTAAAAGTAGTACAGATATAACGACAAAGATGTGCTTTTACTTTTTTGGCTTCTCAACACAGCAGATGAGGAATAGAATATTATCACCTTTCAGATTAGTCCCTGAGTAGGAAAACTACTACCTGTAGTGTGTGAAAATGATGGCAAAAAACTGGTTATATTCACAAGGTCTAACTGTGAAATAGGCTAAAATAAGCACAAACCAAGAGACAAAACTTTTGTGTGGCATACATTTTCCAAAAATACCCAAACCATCATCAAGAAACACAGTGTTAGATCTTTGATATTTATTTAAAAAAAAAGAAATAATCCTGGAAAGTTTGAACTCCTGGCGTCCTCAAGCTCCTTTTCCTTATGTCTGAGGAAATTACTCTTCTTTAACCCGGTGATTCTGCAATAATCTCAACTGAGGCATTTGCCTTGCAAGGAATGCCAAGTCTCCTCAAGATCACCACTACTTACTACCTTTATCCCTATGATATAAGTCAGAGTTCAGCATGTTCTGGGCCAGTAGTTCTCAACAGGTGGTCAGACACCTCTTGGCATCATCCTGGAGACCCTGTTGTGGGGTATACAGCTCAAAACTAATTTTATAAAAATACTAAGACCTTATTTGCCCTGTTTACACTCATATAATATAAATTAGCCATAGAAGCAGGAATTGGCTATCCCTGTTTGCTTGGTTTGTTGACTGAAACTTGGACTCAGTGATGATCTTCACTTAATGAGTTGTAATGTATGAATTTCTTTTGGATAATGTTGAAGAGAGGTTCTCAAAGTGTGGTTGTCAGACTCCCGAAAGTTACTGAGTCCCTTTCAGGGGGTCTTGAGGGCAACCTATTTCCACAACAATGTTAAAATAATATTTTCCTTTTTCGTTTGGTTGACATGTGCAGTGATGCAAAAGCAGCGGTGGGTAAAGTTGCTGGTGCATCAGCCAAATGAAGGCTGTGACATCACCAGGTACTACTAGGTATTGCATAATTCTCCGTTACGTACTCACAGAAAAAAAAAATCAACGTTATTGAAGAAGGCCCATGTTTAAGCAGTATAAATTATTAATTTTGGTGACGTCTGACCATTAGATACACATCTTTATAATATTCTCTGTGACAAAATGTGAAGTACACTTAAAACATTTCTGTGGAATACTGAAGTATTGAGGAAGTAAATTATTTACATTTTGTACTGAGCTACCAGCTGTTTAACTTTAGAATAGATCTTTAAATTTACTATGCTTAAGTTTTCTTGTCAGTATATTAGGAGTAAAAAGTGTGTCTACTTTATAAGTTGTTATGAAGATTAGGATGAAGGAATGCATGTATTGAATCAGGAAGGGCTTATCTGCTAAATCCATGTAAAGCAATAAAGACTATCATTTGTTTGGTGTTAATATGTGCCCGACAGTGATTCAAATGCTTCCACATCTATTATCTCATTTTATAATAATAGTAATAATAATCCTATAGAGATACCAAAAAACAAACCAAACCCATTGCCATCAAGTTGATTCTGACTCTTAGCGACCCTATAGGACAGAATAGAACTGCCCCATAGGGTTTCCAAGGAGCACCTAGCAGATTTGAACTACTGATCTTTAGGTTAGCAGTGGTAGCTCTTAACCACTACACCACCAGGGTTTCCTTAGGTACCGTCATTAATCCCATTTTAAAGACGATAGTGCTGAGGCCAAAAGGCTATGTTCCAGGCATTCTTAGTTCTCGAGACCATTCTTGAAACCCTGTGCTATACAGACTGCTTCCCCACGTTATTATCCAAACCCTATTATTTTTTAAATTCTATGCTGTCCTGGCTGAAGGAGAATTATGAACTTTATAAGTAAATTGAATATATGACTTGATGGCTCATTTTCAATATTTCACAAATTTTCAAGTAGCATAGTTTTGGTAAACTGAGATTTTTCCCAGTCCATCATGATTTGCCCAGAAGTCAGTAACACTGCCGATTAATGCAGTAAATGATAACCTGTGTTTTCAGGTGGCTTTCACCTTTTCTGTGTCATATATATTGAATTGGAAAGTTGAGAAAATTCTCCTTAGTGATTTATACTCTATGTTTACCTAGAAGACATATAAATTATCCTAATATTTTACCTACGTATACCTAAACAATAGGAAAAATATTTGTATTTTATCAAAGATATTTTTGTTCAAATTTTACTTCTTTCCTTTACATTACTCGTTCTTTTTCTTCATAAATGTGAAGATCTAATATCTTGTCTTTTTTCTTACCTTCTTATAAAAATATCAATTCTTATCATTTTATTTATTTATTTTTTTTATTGTACTTCAGGTGAAGGCTTACAGAACAAATAGTTTCTCATGAAACAGTAGTACATATATTGTTTTATGACATTGGTTAACAACCCCACAACATGTCAACCCTCTCCCTTCTCGACAGTTTTTTTAGTGGGTGAAAATACACATAGCCAAAGATACACCATTTCAAAAATTTATACATGCACAGTTCAGTGACATCGACTACGCTCTTCCAATTGTGCTGCTATTCTCACTTTAGATGAAGGCTTACAGAACAAAATAGTTTTTCATTTAACAGTTATTACACATGTTCCCCTATGACAATGGTTAACAACCTCACAACATATCAACACTATCCTTACTCAACCCTGGGTTGCCTATCACCAGCTTTCCTGTCCCCTTCTGCCCTCTGGCCCCTGTCCCTGGACTGCTGTGTCTCATTAGTCCCATTTGGTTTTATGGGGCTCTCCACTCCCTGGCTGAACAGTGAAACTCAGAAATGACTTCACCACTGAGCTAAAAGGGTGTCTGGGGGCCATACTCTCGGGGTTTCTCCAGTCTCCTTTAGGCCAGTAAATCTGGTCTTCTTTGTGTGTGTGAGTTAGAATTTTGTTCTACATCCTTCTCCAACTCTGTCCAGAACCCTCTGTTGTGATCCCGGACAGAGAAGTCAGTGGTGGTAGCCGGGCACCATCTAGCTGTACTGGACTCAGTCTGGTGGAGGCCTTGTTGGCTGTGGTCCATTAGTCCTTCAGACTAATCTTTTCCTTGTATCCTGTTCTCTTCATTCTCCCTTGCTCCAGAAGGGATGAGACCAGTGGCGTATTTTAGATTGCTGCTCACAGGCTTTTAAGACCCCAGACGCTACTCACCAAGGTAGAATGTAGAGCATTGTCTTTATAAACTGTGTTATACCAATTGAGCTAGATGCTCCCTGAGGTATCATTTTAATTCTTATTACCAAAATTATGTCATTAATTTTAGTATTATCAATACAAACTCTTTCCATATCATAGATCGGATTTCTACTTGGTTTTCTAATTTTAGGCCATCATTCATTTTTTTTTTCCAAAGTGGAAGCATCCCTCTACATACTTATTTTCATTCATCTCTCTCAGTAATTGGAGCACAAATTTGATGGATTGTATGCATTTAGAAGGAAAAATAAGTTTTAGCAAATTTTCTGAGACTCAAAGTTTTACTTACAACTTTTATATTTGTCAATGATAGTAATAGAACAAATGAAATAAATTCTTATTGAGGCCATAGCACATAATTACTGCTCAATAAATGTAAACCATAGCTAATATAATGATTTGTGACTAAGGTCCCAGCTACATATTGCTGTGTAAAGAAACCACCACCAAATGAGTGATATAACACAAAATAAACTAGAGGGACAGTGGTGGTTAAATGGTACAATTATTGCCTTCTATGCAAGAGAATCAGGTTTGATTTCCAGCCAATGCACTTCCCATGGGGCTACCACCTTTCTGTCCCTGGAAGCTTGCTTATTGTATGATGTTAAACAAGTTTCAGTAGAGTTTCCAGACTAAGTCAGACTAGAAAGAAAGCCCTGACAATTGACTTCTCAATTGACTTCAGCCAATGAAAACCCACAATGGTCTGATACACAACCCATGATGAGACTGTCTCAGGACCAGGCAGTGTTTCATTCAGTTGTGCATCAGGTCACCATGAATCAGGGACCAACTTAATGGCAGCTAACAACAACAAAGACAAGTACCATTTTATTATGCTCATGTATTCTGTGGGTCAGGAATTTGGACAGTGCATAGAAAAGATATCTTGACTGCTCCAAGTGTCTGGAGACTCAGCTGAGAAGACTCAAATAGGTGGTTATGACTTACACAGCTCGGAGATGGAACCATCTAGAACCTTCTTCATTCACCAGCCTAGGGTATGAATTTGATGGTCAATGGTTAGACTCAGAAAATACTGTTTACTACAGTACCTATATGTAGCCTTTCTATATAACTTGGACTTCTTACAAAAGAGTGGGTAGATTCCAAGGGGAAAATCCCAAAAGGAGTTGTCCAGAGAGCAAGCATTTCAAGAGACTCAGATAGAAGGTCTAGGATTTTTATGGCCTAGTCTTGGAAACCACCTAGTGTCACTTTGTCAAACACTATTGGATGACATCAAGGACATTATACATGAAGAAAGCAAAAGGTCATGAAAAAGACAGGAAAGAAAGACCAAAATGGATGTCAGAACAGAATCTGTAATGTGTTCTTGAATGCAGAGCAATAAAGCGAATGGAAGAAATGAACGTAAAGAGCTGAACAAAAGATTTCAAAGGGTGGCTAGAGAAGACAAAGTAAAGTATTATAATGACATGTTCAAAGACCTGGAGTTAGAAACCAAAAGGGAAGAACACACTCAGCATTTCTCATTCTGAAAGAAGTAATTAAAATTCAAGCCTCAAGTTGCAATTTTGAAGGATTCTACGGTCAAAATACTGAACGACACAGGAAGCATCAAAAGAAAATGAAAGGAATACACAGAACCACTGTATGAAAAATAATTTGCTGACATTCAGCCATTTCAGAAGGTATCATATGATCAAGAACCAATGTTACTGAAGGAAGAAGTCCAAGCTGCACTGAAGACATTGACGAAAAGCAAGGCTTCAGGAATTGATGGAATAACAATTGAGATGTTTCAACAAAAGGGTGCAGTGCTGGAGGTGCTCGCTCATCTAGGTCTAGAAATTTGGAATACGGCTACCTGGCTAACTATCTGAAAGAGGTCCATATTTGTGCCCATTCCAGAGAAAGGTGATCGAACTGAGTGTGGAAATTATCAAACAATATCATAAATATTACACACAAGTAAAATTTGGCTGAAGATACCTCGAAAACAGTTGTAGCAGTACATCGACAGGGAATAGCTAGAAATTCAAGCCAGATTCAGGAGAGGATGTGGAACAAGGGATATCATTACTGATGTCATATGGATCTTGACTGAAAGCAGAGAATACCAGAAAGATGTTTACTTGTGTCTTATTAACTATGGAAAAGCATTCCACAGTGTGGATCATAACAAATTAGGAATAACATTGTGAAGAATGGGAATTCCAGAACACTTAATTGTGCCCATGAAGAACCTGTACATAGTCCAAGAGTCAGTTGCTGGGACAGAACAAGGAGATAGATACTTCATGATCTTAAAATCAAGAAAAGTGTGCATCAGAGCTGTATCCTTCACTATACTTATTTAGTCTGTATACTGAGCAAATAATCCAAGAAGCTGGACTATATGAAGAAGAACAGGGCATCAGGATTGGAGGAAGACTCCTTAACAACCTGCAATATGCAGATGACTACAACCTTGCTTGCTGAAAGTGAAGAGGACTTGAAGCACTTATGATAAAGATCAAAGATTACAGCCTTAAGTATGGATTACACCTCAACATAAAGAAAACCAAATCCTCAAACTGGACCAATAAGCAACATCATGATAAATGGAGAAAAGATTGATGTTGTCAAGGATTTCATTTTACTGGGATCTACAATCAACCCCCATGGAAGCAGCAGTCAGCAAATCAAACAACGTGTTGCATCGGTCAAATCTGCCTCAAAAGATCTCTTTAAAGTGTTGAAAAACAAACATGCCACTTTGAGGACTAAGGTGCACCTGACCTAAGCATATTTTCAATCACCTCGGATGCACGTGAAAGCTGGACAATCAATAAGGAAGACCAAAGACAAGTTGATGCCTTTGAATTATAGTGTTGGCCAAAAATTTTTAATATTCCATGGACTGTCAAAAGAATGAACAAGTCTGTCTTGGAAGAAGTACAGCCAAAGTTCTCCTTGGAAGCAAGGACGGTGAGACTTTGTCTCATGTACTTTGGACATGTTATCAGGATGGACCAGTGCCTGGAGAAGGACGTCATACTTGGTAAAATAGAGGGTTAGTGATAGAGAGGCAGACCCTCAACCTGATGGATTGACACAGTGGCTGCAACAATGGGCTCAAACATAGGAACAATTGTGAGGATGGCGTATTTGTATATAGGTTCGCTGTAAGTCGAAACTAACTCAACGGAACCTAGCAACAACATGACAATTGTATGAAACACTTAAAATTTGCTTAGATTCAAGGGAGGGTATATAGAACCTGTCTCTTGATGAGAGAAGATCAAATAATTCCAGATCTTGTTTTAAATTTGCCACTACTAACTGTTCAGTAATTGTAGTAATAAGTTGATATTGACAATAACACCTTACATTTCACACTGGGTGCAAATGAATAATTTGGAGGAAGTTAATCATGTTCCTCATAGTCCATTTTTTTCTAGTTAGTGAAATAAATGAGAATAGGTAAGCTAATATTGCTAAACTCCCTCAATCTCTAAAATGATATATTTTGTAATAGGATTTATGCAGTATATTTTATTCAAACATTATTTAAAAATGTCAAATGTTACTCAAGTAATATGCTTTCTAAAAACACTAGTCAAAATTTTATTATTAATGTGCCTAACAAATATATATCATTGCTCTTTCCTGTTAGAATTTGCAAAGCTGCTTAGTACTTCAACTTTATCCCAAGAGTGGAACTGTAAGCATATTTGATATTTCCATTTTTCTGTTTCATCTTAACCTTTTCGCAACTATGTCAACACACGCACAAAAAAATACCATTTTAAAGTTGTAAGAACTTTCAAAATGTTTCGTAGAGATGAGTCCGGCAAGATGGCGCTCTAGGCAGAACCACCACGCCGTCCCTCCACAACAAAGATCCGAAAAACTAAGCCAAACAGAGAATCAACAATCCTGAAACCCTAGAACA
>NW_004444078.1:48731-85844 GCF_000243295.1 Trichechus manatus latirostris
TATTTTTAAAGAACAACATTATTGAATTTAGGTAAAATAGATGTCACAAAAATCAATTTTATTTCAATGGTCAACTCTTAACCACAGATTGAAGCATATGAAAGTAGCATAAGGTAAACTGCTCTTGGTAATTTATATGAAGGTCAGGTTAAAGCAAAACTCAGCCACGTTTCTTTGTCTCTCACAGGAAAAGCAATGAGTAATCACAATTATCTTAATATTGACAATTCAAATACTGTTTGAGGTGGTTCATAATTTCTACTTACAAACAACTTTTGTAAAGTAAGAACACTATTCATGCCTTAGAAATATTCCCCTAAAGGTGATTTTTTCAGTGCCTGATACGGACTGATATTTATTTTTAGGCCATTTTTGAAAAAAGTTTTTGGCCGAAGAACTATTTTTGCTACTTTTCAATGGTAATATAAAATTTTCAATAAAATGTATTCATATTATCATGAAACAGTAAATATACTTGCTTATTTTCAAGCTAATCCCAGATGATATATATGGAAAGTCAGTGAGATTCCATTTAGTATAAAAGCCAAAGTTCAAAAGTATGACATCCAATGACTCAGGCTCCAGGAAAATTAGGATCAATGCCCACTCAGATATTTACAAAGAGATAAAGTTCCTCATAAAAGAATTTAAGAAAAATGCATATTTCAAACTCCATGATCTCTCCAGAAGCTATTCACGTGTTTTCGTTATCAAATAAATGTTTAACCAAAATTCTTTAAAGAAGGTTACAAATTCAGTTCAAAACATATTATCTTATTTTTACACAAATAATGAACACCTTCTACATCTGTTTGCCAACTGTATCCTCTCCCCTGAGGTATTTCTGTAAGCGCCACTGTTGTTGTTAAGTGCATTGCGTCGATTCCGACTCATAGCAATCCTATGTACTAAAAAATGAAACACTGCCGGGTCCTGCACCATGCTCACAGTCTTCATTTTGCTTGAGCTCGTTGTTGAAGCCACTATGCCAATCTATCTCATTGAGGGTTTTCCTCTTTTTCGCTGACCCTCTACTTTACCAAGCATGATGTCCTTCACCAGGGACTGATCCCTCCTGATAACATGTCCAAAGTATGTAAGATTGTAGTCTCCCCATCCTTGCTTCTAAGGAGCATTCTGGCTGCACTTCTTCAAAGGAAGATTTGTTCATTCTTTTGGCAGCCCATGGTGTATTCAATATTCTTTGTCAACACCAAAATTCAAAGGCATCGATTTTTCTTCAATCTTCCTTATTCATTGTCCAGCTTTCGCATGCCTATGATGCCATTGAAAATACCGTGGCTTGGGTCAGGCATACCTTAGTCTTCGAGGTGACTTCTTTGCTCTTCAATATTTTAAAGAGGTCTTTTGCAGCAGATTTGTCCAATGCAATGCGTTTTTTGATTTCTTGACTGCTGCTTCCATGGATGTTGACTGTGGATCCAAGCAAAAATGAAATCTTTGACAACTTCAAACTTTTCTCTGTTTATCATGATGTTGCTTGTTGGTCCAGTTGGGAAGATTTTTGTTTTCTTTATGTTGAGGTGTAATCCATACTGAAGGCTGGGGCCTTTGATCTTCATCAGTAAGTGCTTCAAGTCCTCTTCACTTTCAGCAAGCAAGGTTGTAGTCATCTGCATATTGCAGGTTGTTAATCAGTCTTTCTCCAATCCTGATGCCCCATTCTTCTTCATATAGTCCAGCTTCTTGGATTATTTGCTCAGTGCCACTATGCCAGTTTTTTTACATGCTGCTGTAGAAAAAAAATAGCATATTACACTTACAAAAATATCTCATGGGGAGAGGGCATGGTTGGCAAACAATTGTAGAAGGTGTGCATTGTTTTTGTAAAAATACAGTATTTTCTGAAGTGAAAAATAGTTCCGTAATAGATTAAGACTGATTATATACTTACTATTATATCTGTATGTACTCTTACTATAACACTGATGCATTTGGTAGATATGTGACTATTTGTCTGATCATTTCCATGCTTAAACATTAGAAAATATAATATACACTGAAAATGCTATTGTTTGGGGGTTATAATTGTCAACATATTAATTTACTATTATCAAAGCAACCAATAAACACACAATTGGAGTTCCAGAAAAAGAAAAGAGACAGGAAGGGTCAGAAATATTTATTCAAATAGACAAAAAGAAAATCTTGAAAGCAGCAAGATAAAAATGATTCATCATATACAATGGATCCCCAATCAGTTTAAGATCTGACTGCTCATCAGAAATCACGAAGACCAGTAGATAGTATGATGACATACTGAAAGTGCTAAAAGAAAAATACTGCCAGACAAGAATTCTATGTCCAGCAAAACCATTCTTCAAAACTGAAGGAGAAATTAAGACATTTCCATGTAAACAAAAATAGATAATTGGTTACTTACAGATCTTCTCTACAAAACTAAATAAATAAATAAAATGAAAAAAGAGAGTTCTTCAGGTTTAAATAAAGAACACTGCACAGTAACTTAAATTCATCTGAAGAACTATACTTACACCTCACCTATGGACTATCTTGTTATCTGGTATTTTGCATTCACAACAATAGTAAAATATCTACTATCTGACTATTTTGCACATTAACAACGTACATCTGGCAGTAACGAGCACTGAGGCATGAGATGAGAATAGCACTGGCTATGATATTTAAGGCTATGTATCAGTTAGCTAGGCCATGATTCTCAGTTTGGCAGTTACATAATGATGTAATTTGGCAGTTACATAATAATATAGTCATCCTCCCTTTTGTGATCTGATGTGGTCATCCTCCATTTTTGCATAATGCTGATTTTCTCATAACAACCTGATCTTTGAAACCTAACCATGTGGATAAATGAGAAGTGGTTGTAAAGAGAACTGGTAAAGGCAACTGCGTAGGTCAACATCAAAGATAGTATAAATGTAATTTTCCTGTATTAATTGATTTAAAAGACAGCAGCATAAATCAAAAATTATAAAACTATGTTGATGGGCTTATAATATGTAAGAAAATAATTTGTATTATAATAATAGTATAAATGAGAGTATAGGGGATGGAGCTATATTGAAGCAATTTTTTGTAAACCATTGGTACTTGGTATTAAAATAAATTAGATGGTTTTAAGTTAAGAAATACAGGGCAACTATTATGAAAATAAATACAGTAAATGAAACAACTGAATTAAAATTGTACACAAGAAAATATCTATTTAACTCAATTTTCTTTATATGTTTGCACTTATGGTTGTAGCAGTAATAAACTAGCAGTGTTGCATAAGTCATCTTTCCATTCTTGAAGATACAATATCTAAGAGTGCTTCTCCTTGAATACTTTGCTTTTCTTTGATTGTGATGAGTGACAATCATCCCCTCTCCTGCCAATCTTCCACTTCCACTAGGAAGAGTGGAAAAACCTCTAATGAGAAACTTTGCTTTACCGCTAAGTCCAAGAAATCAAGGAATGTGTCCTTCTTTTTCTTTACCATATCCTCCTCATCTATAATATGGTGGAAAATCAGATTAAAAAGAGACTCTATGCATGCATTTCAGGCATTATGGAATTAATACATAGAATTGGGCTGAAGGAAAGATAATCAGCAGTGGCTACTAGTTGATCTAAGGTATGTTGCCAGCTTTAAGCCAGTTATGAAATTCACGACAGCCACAGGAAAACACAGGCAATGACCATGCTATTTACAACAGCACTACAGTTGTGATTTTCAAGAAAACAACTGGAAGTCACTGTAAAATATTAACTCAGCCAAAGACCATAAACCTGTGCACAACTAGCAGCAACATAGCTTCAACTTTTCTCTCATAGAAATAAAAATGGCCAATAAGCACATGAGGAGACTGTCAACACCATTAGACATTAGGGAAATGCAAATCAAAACCAAATTGAGATACCACTCAGACCCATTAAAATAGTTGTATCGCAGGTTGTTAATGAGTCTTCCTCCAATCTTGATGCCGCATTCTTCTTCATATTGTCCAGCATCTCAGATTATTTGCTCAGCATACAGATTGAATAAGTATGGTGAAAGGTTACAGCTCTGACTTACACCTTTTCCTGTTTTAAATCATGCAGTATCCCCTTGTTCTGTTTGAACAACTGCCTCTTTGTCTGTATACAGGTTCCACGTAACACAATTAAGTGTTCTGGAATTCACAATGTTATTCATAAATTGTTATGATCCACACAGTCAAATGTCTTTGCATAGTCAATAAAACTCAGGTATACACATCTTTGTGGTATTCTCTGCTTTTAGCCAAGATCCATCTAACCTTGCTTGCTGTAAGTAAAGACGACTTGAGGCACTTACTGATGAAGATCAAAGACTACAGCCTTCAGTATGAATTACACCTCAACATAAAGAAAACAAAAATCCTCACAAGTGGACCAATAAGCAACATCAGGATAAATGGAGAAAATATTGAAATTGTTCAGGATTTAATTTTACTTGGGTCCACAATCAACACCCATGGAAGCAACAGTTAAGAACTCAAAAGACCCATTGCATTGGGCAAATCTGCTGCAAAAGATCTCTTTAAAGTGTTAGAAAGAAAAGATATCACCCTGAAGACTAAGGTGCACCTGGCCCAAGCCATGATATTTTCAATTGCTTAATATGCACATGAAAGCTGGACAATCAATAAGGAAGACAGAAGAAGAATTGATGCCTTTGAATTATGGTGTTGTAGAAGAATATTGAATATACCATGGTCTGCTAAAAGACCAAACAAATCTGCCTTGGAAGAAATACAGCTAGAATGCTCCCTAGAAGTGGAGATGATGAGACTTCATCTCACATATTTTGAATATATTATCAGGAGGGACCAGTCGCTGGAAGAGGACATCATGCTTGGTAAAGTAGAGGGTCAGCAAAAAAGCAAAAGATCTTCAACGAGATGGATTGTCGTAGTGGGTACAACAATGTACTCAAAGACAGCAACAATTGTGAGAATGGCACAGGTCTGGGCAATGTTACTTTCTGTTGTACACAAGCTTGCTTTGAATTGGAACTGACTTAAGGGTACCTAACAGCTATGATTTAAAAAAAAAAAGAAAGACAACAGGTATTTTTGAGTGTGTGGAGAAATTGGGACATGCTATACATGCTGATACATGCTATAGCACAGATTAACTTTAGAAACATTATACTAAGTGAAATAAGTCAATAAAAATGACAAATAGTGTACTATCCCACTTATACAAGATATCTAGAATAGGCAAATGTAGAACAAAGTTTATTAGTGGTTACCAGGGAGGGGATGGCTGGAGAAAAGGGATTTCATTGCTTAGGGGACACTGAGCTTCTCTTAAGAGTGATGAAAAAAATGTGGAAATGGATAGTGGTGATAGTTGAAAACACATGATGAACCTAATTAATGTCCAGGAACTGTATAATTGAAATGGCAAATAGCTACATATATATTTACCACAATAAAGGAAAATGTAATCCAGCAACCTATTTACAAGGGATTCCCAGAGTGAGTTATTTTCATGGCCTTGTTACATGTAGAGGATAACAAGGGATAAAAAACTGGCAATATGACATGATAACCAAAATAAAATTTGGTAAAAGTATAACTAGGCAATTTATAGATGAGGAAAACAAGAGGAAAACAAGATGGACTATATATATGCATATATAAAGATACTTAATCTCACTTGTAATCCTGGAAATGAAAATTAAAGGAATAAGAACATACTGTTTTATACATACAGATTGGCAAAAGATAAAAATTCTGAAAATGTTGATGCTGGTATTGAGCAAGAGGAGACGTTACTTAGTTTTTAGGGGAGTAAAATTTAGCAATAATAGAAAAGTTGAAGGACTGACAATTCAGCTTTGATTTATGCCTTCCAGGAAAAAAATTATCATGCATGTGCATATAGAGATGTATGTACATTGTTGTTGTTAGGTGCTATCAGGTCGGTTCCGACTCATAGCGAACCTATGCACAACAGAATGAAACACTGCCCGGTCTTGCACCATCCTCACAGTCATTGCTATGTTTGAGCCCATTGTTGCAGCCACTGTGTCAGCCCATCTCATTGATGGTCTTCCTCTTGTTTTCTGACCCTCTTCTTTACCAAGCATGATGTCCTTCTCCAGGGACTGGTAACTCCTGTTAACATGTCCAAAGTATGTGAGACAAAGTCTTGTCATCCTTGCTTCTAAGGAGCATTCTGGCTGTACTTCTTCCAAGACAGACATGTTCATTCTTCTGGAAGTCCATGGTATATTCAATATTCTTCGTCAACACCATAATTCAAAGGCATCAGTTCATCTTCAGTCTTCCTTATTCATTGTCCAGTTTTTATACACATGTGAGGTGATTGAAAATATCATGACTTGGGTCAGGGACACCATAGTCCTCAAGGTGACATCTTTACTTCTCAATACTTTAAGAAGGTCTTTTGCAGCGTATTTGCCCAATGCAATATGTCATTTGATTTCTTGACTACTGCTTTCATGGGCGTTGAATGTGTATCCAATTAAAATGAAATCCTTGATAATTTCAATCTTTTCTCCATTTATCATAATGTTGCTTATTGGTCCATAAATACAAAGAATATTTATATTAGATTTTATATATGCAAAAATAGAAACAAATATCCAACAAAGAAGAGGAATGATAAATATGGGGGTATAGTCACGCCACGGTAGTCAAAACAGCCTGGTACTGGTACGACAACAGATACATAGACCAATAGAACAGAATTGAGAATCCAGATATAAGCTCATCCACCTATGAGCAGCTAATATTTGACAAAGGCCCAAAGTCCATTAATTGGGGAAAAAACAGTCTCTTTAACAAATGGTGCTTGCATAACTAGATATCCATCTGCAAAAAACTGAAACAAGACCCATACTTCACACCATGTACAAAAACTAACTCAAAATGGATCAAAGACTTAAATATAAAATCGAAAACAATAAAGATCATGGAAGAAAAAATAGGGACAACGCTAGGAGCCCTAATACATGGCATAAACACAATACAAACCATAGTAACAATGCACAAGCACCAGAAGAGAGACTAGATAAATGGGAGCTCCTAAAAATCAAACACTTATGCTCATCAAAGACTTCACCAAAAGAGTAAAAAGACAATCTACAGACCGGGAAAAAATTTTTGGCTATGACAAATCCGATCAGCGTCTAATCTCTAAAATCTACAAGATACTGTAAAACCTCAACAACAAAAAGACAAATAACCCAATTAAAAAATGGGCAAAGGATATGAACAGGCACTTCACCAAAGAAGATATTCAGGTGGCTAACAGACACATCATTAGCCATTAGAGAAATGCAGATCAAAACTACAATGAAATATCACCTCACCCCAACAAGGCTAACCTTAATCCAAAAAACACAAAATAATAAATGCTGGAGAGGTTGTGGAGAGACTGGAACACTCATACACTGTTGGTGGGAATGTAAAATGGTACAACCACTTTGTAAATCGATTTGGCCCTTCCTTAAAAAGCTAGAAAAAGAAGCACCATACGATCCAGCTATCCCACTCCTTGGAATATATCCTAGAGAAATAAGAGCCGTCACACGAATAGACATATGCACACCTGTGTTCATTGCAGCACTGTTCCCAATAGCAAAAGGATGGAAACAACCTAGGTGCCCATCAACAGATGAATGGATAAACAAATTATGGTATATCCACACAATTGAATATTACACAACAATAACGAACAATGATAAGCTGTGAAACATTGTATAACATGGTGGAAGCTGGAACTTATTATGCTGAGTGAATTTAGTCAGTCACAGAAGGACATATACTGTATAAGATCACTATTATAAGAACTCAACAAAAGGTTTAAACACAGAAGAAAACATTCTTTGATCATTATAGGGGTGAGGAGGGAGGGTGAGGGTTATTTACTAACTAGATATTAGATAAGAATCATCTTAGGAGAAGGGAAGGACATCACACAGTAGTACAGGGGAAGTCAGCACAACTGGACTAAACCAAAGCTAAGAAGTTTCCTGAATACAGTCAAATATTTTGAGAGATAGAGTAGCAGGGGTAGGGGTCTGGGGACTGTGCTTTCAGGGGACATGTATGTCAATTGACATAACAAAGCTTATTAAGAAAATGTTCTTTATCCTACTTTGGTGAGTGGCATCTGGGGTCTTAAAAGCTTGCAAGCAGCCATCTAAGATGCATCAATTTGTCCCAACCACCTGGAGTAAAGGAGAATGAAGAACATCAAAGACACAAGGAAAGTATTAGCCCAAGAGACAGAATGAGCCACATAAACCAGAGACTTCATCAACCTGAGACCAGAAGAACCAGATGGTGCCCAGCTACCACCAATGACCTCCCTGATAGGGAACACAACAGAGAGTCCCTGATGGAGCAGCAAAAAGATGGGGTAAAGAACTCAAATTCTAGTAAGGAGACCAGACTTAAATGGTCTGACTGATACTGGAGGTACCCTGGAAAGCATGGCCGCTGGACTCTCTATCAGCTCAGAACTAAAACAATTTCCGAGGCCAACTCTTCAGACAGGGATTGGACTGAACTGTGGGACATAAAGTGATACTCGTGAAGAGTGTGCCTCTTAGTCAAGTAGGTACAAGAGACCAAAGGGGCAGCTTCTGTCCAGAGGTGAGATGGGAAGGCAAGAGGGTTAGGAGCTGGTTGAATGGTCATGGGGAATCGGGCAGAAAGGAGGAGTGTGCTGTTGCAGAATGGGGTGAGCAATTAGGGTCACATAACAATCTATGTATAAAATTTTGTATGGGAGACTAACTTGAAACGTAAACTTCATTTAACTACAATAAAAAAAATATGGGGGTATATTAAAACAATGAAAACTATACAAAAGTGAAGATGAACAAACTGGATCAAAATATGTGGATATGTAAAGTAAGAAGGAAGAATATCAAATCCAAGGTCAAGCCAAAAGTTATATTCGACAAAGAATACAATGTGAAATACTTATTTCAAATTTTAAAATTTGAGAACAACCCTGTTTATTTAAGATTCCACGCATAAATCTAGGACAAGAAGAAAAAGAAAAAGAAAAAAAAAAAACCTGCATGAGATAAAGGTTACCAGGGAAGAGGTGGGAGATAGAAGTAGCTTTAACCGCACTAGTAACATTTTATCTCTTGAGTTAGGTGATGGGTACAAGGATTTTTATTTTATTATTTTCATTGATTTAAACAGATTGGAAACATTTCAATATAATGTCTTTTGTAAAATTCACTGAATTAAAGAGAATATTGTATGCCATATTGCTGTTTATTTGATAATGGAAACATTCAAACTGAGGAAACAATGTGGCATATGAACCAATAGAAATTGCTGGTCTGTCCTTATATGTTTTAATTTTCCTTTTTTTTTTTTCAATTTCAGTGAGGTTTCCAGAGAAAATGTGTAAGAAAGTATGTGCTAGATACCTTTGAAAATTATTTAAAATTATGCTAACCTGAATTTTGAATCCTAACCATTTTGACTTATAAATAAATATTTTCATGGTAACAAGATCCTGGAACTTTTTTTTTTTTTTTAGTTTTAGTTAAATCCTTCTTGATTGACTTTATCTAAATCAAAGAACAAACATCTTTGCTCCTTCAAAACCTTGCTTAAGTTTTTTTTTCATAAAGAAAATTCATGATAAAAGGAAAGCTTAAAGAAAAGTATATTGCTAAGTCCATTGATTCAAATTTGATCTAGTAAACCCCGATTATATCTGTTTTGTAATACAAAATATGCCATAGTTTCTGAGATCATATTAGAGTGCTATGTGGAAGAAATGGAAATTTTATAAGTGTTTTAAAATAATTTTTTTCTAATTTTTTATGGTGATAGAAGGTTACCATGATAGTAGATTAACCATAATTTACAACGTGTGTCTAGATATTTCAGTATCATCATCCTTTCAGAATATGTTACAAATTTAAAACCTTTTTGTCCTTTACTGTTTTTCAGAATAAACAAGTGAGCACTAGATCTCATATTTTATAATGTATTTGATGGAAGTATTTCATGGCTCACATTGATAAGATCTCTGTTTTTACATTGTCACACCAATGTATTCTTAAGATCTTATCCTTCTAAATAATCTTTTCTTCTAATTATTTTGTAGAAAACCAACGTCAGAAATTTTACATGCTCCCATACATTTATCCCTTATTTAAATGTCTAAAAAGACTGCATGATAAAATGTATATAAATTTCTTTCAATAAAAAATCACGCAGATATAAATTTATCTATATTTTAAATTTGTTTTCTTTTATATTCCTTCCCACGTTCTTTGAAAGCATTCTATCCATCCCCATCTCCCCTCCCCCAACACACACACTGGGAAAGTAGTCTTGGTGGTAGTCCTTATGGAGAGACTGCTATGAATACTATCTAGGGAGGAAGAGAGAGTATTTCATCTGCTCTTTTAATTACAGCATATAAGTAGCTTACAGTGAGTCCAATTCACTTTTCAAGAAACTTAAGCAAAGGTTAATTTAAATGGAAATCTAAATCTTGTCCAATTTTCAAACTGCCTTGTTCAACTTACATGTCTCTGCTTAAATTTGTTAAGGACATATTACCTTTTAAATAGCTTAAAATACCTTTAAGTCTTTTTATTCACAAAGCAGCCTACACCATAATTTTATGCTTAATTTATTTCTCTATAAACTTCAAAGTTTAGAATATAAGGACCCATTTTCTCCTGATTTGTGGGTGTTTACTCCTATTAATGATGATAGAAGTGTTAATTTGCACTTTGTGATTACAGGCACTTGGCTCCAGTTTCATTAGCAAGTATTTTCAGTTCTTAGACAGAAAAAGATGTAATGGTCACAGAGCATTCCATATTGTACTAATGTTTGAAGCACAATTTTTAGTTTGACAAAAATGAAACAAAAACTATAAATTGTAATAATGCTCAATGATATACTGTTTATCTATTTTTTTAGTTCTGTAAAATTAAGTTTTAAGTACTATTGTATAAAGAATTTGAGTAAGGATATTTTATGTTCAGTGTAGGATGGAAGAATATCAAAGAGTAAGTCTACATTTTAACATATATATATTTTTATTAATATTTTAAAAGCATTACTAATATAGTCTATGGTATTATTAAAATTTCTTGTTGATGTTAGGTGCCGTCAGGTCAGTTGGGACTCAGCAGTCCTATGCACCACAGAAACACTGCCCAGTCCTAAGCCATCCTCACAACATTGTTATGCTTGAGCTCATCGTTGCAGCCACTGTGTTAATCCATCTCATTGAGGGTCTTCCTCGTTTTCACTGACCCTGTATTTTACCAAGCATGACGTCCTTCTCCAGGGATGGATCCTTCCTGACAACATGTCCAAAGTATGTAAGCCATAGTCTCGTTATCCTTGCTTCTAAGGAACTCTGGTTGTACTTCTTCCAAGACAGATTTGTTCGTTCTATTGGCAGTCCGTGGTATATTAAATAAATACTCTCTGCCAACACCACAGTTCAAAGGCATCAGTTCTTCTTCAGTCTTCCTTATTCATTGTTCAGCTTTCGCATGCATATGATGCGATTGAAAATACCACGGCTTGGGTCAAGCGCACCTTAGTCTTCAAGGTGACATCTTTCCTTTTCAACACTTTAAAGAGGTCTTTTGCAGCCGATTTGCCCAATGCAATGCGTCTTTTGATATCTTGACTGCTGTTTCTATGGGTGTTGGTTGTGGATCCAAATAAAATAAAATCCTTGATAACTTCAATCTTTTCTCTGTTTATCGTGATGTTGCTTATTGGTCCATTTGTGAGGGTTTTTGTTTTCTTCATATTGACGCATAATTCATACAGAAGGCTGTGGTCTTTGATCCTCGTCATTAAGTGCTTCAAGTCTCTTCACTTTCAGCAAGCAAGGTTGTGTCATCTGCATATCCCAGGTTGTTAATGAGTCTTTCTTCAATCCTAATGCCCCATTCTTCTTCATATAGTCCAGCTTCTTGGATTATTTGCTTAGCATACAGATTGAATAGATATGGTGAAATATGCAACCCTGACACACATCTTTCCTGATTTTAAACCACGCAGTATTCCCTGGTTCTGTCTGAACAACTGCCTCTTGATCTATGTACAGGTTACTCATGAGCACAATTAAGTGTTCTGGAATTCCCATTCTTTGCAATGTTATTCATAATTTGTTATGATCCACACACATAGAATGCCTTTGCATAGTCAATAAAACACAGGTAAACATCTTTCTGGTATTCTCTGCTTTCAGCCAGGATCCATCTGACATCAGCAATGATATCCCTGGTTCTTCATCCTCTTCTGAATCCGGCTTGAGTTTCTGGCAGTTCCCTGTTGACAGACTGCTGCAGCAGCTTTTGAATGATCTTCAGAAAACTTTACTTGCATGTGATATTAATGATATTGTTCGATAATTTCTGCTTTTGGTTGGATCACTTTTCTTGGGAATAGGCATAAATATGGATCTCTTCCAGTCCAGGTAGCTGTCTTCCAAATTTCTTCACATAGAGTAGTGAACACTTCCAGTGCTGCATCCGTTTGTTGAAACATCTCAATTGATATTCCGTCAATTTCTGGAGCCCTGTTTTTTGCCAATGTCTGCAGTGCAGCTTGGACTTCTTCCTTTAGTACCATTAATTCCTGATCATACGCTACCTCTTGAAATGGTTGAACATCGACCAATTCTTTTTGTTATAATGACTCTGTATATTCCTTTCATCTTCTTTTGATGCTTCCTGCATCGTTTAATATTTTCCCCCATAGAATCCTTCACTATTGTAACTCTAGGCCTGAATTTTTTCCTCAGTTCTTAAAGCTTGAGAAATGCCGAGTGTGTTCTTCCCTGTTGGTTTTCTATCTCCGGCTCTTTGCACAAGTCATTATAATACTTTGTCTTCCCGAGTAGCCCTTTGAAATCTTCTGTTCAGTTCTTTTACTTCATCATTTCTTCCTTTTGCTTTAGCTACTCAACATTCAAGAGCAAGTTTCAGAGTCTCTTCTGACTTCTATTTTGGTCTTTTCTTTCTTTCCTATCTTTTTAATGACCTCTTGCTTTTTTCATGTATGATATCCTTGATGTCATTCTACAACTCATCTGTTCTTCAGTCATTTGAGTTCAACGCATCAAATCTATACTTGAGATAGTCTCTAAATTCAGGTGGGATATACTCAAGGTCGTACTTTGGCTCTCGTGGACTTATTCTAACTTTCTTCAGTTTCAACTTGAACTTGCATAGAAGCAATTGATGATCTGTTCCTCAGTCAGTCCCTGGCCTTGCTCTGACTGATGATTTTGAACTTTTCCATTGTCTCTTTCCACAGATGTAGTCTGTTTGATTCCTGTGCATTCCATCTGGCAAGGCTCACGTGTATAGTCAAGGTTTATGTTGGTGAAAAAAGGTATTTGTAATGAAGAACTCATTGGTCTTGAAAATTCTATCACGGAATCTCCAGCATTGTTTCTTTCACCAAGTCCACGTTTTTAATCCTATCACAGGATCTCTGGCATTGTTTCTATCACCAAGGCCACATTTTCCAGCTACCAATTCTTCTTTGTTTCCAACTTTGGCATTCCAATCACCAGTAATTATCAATTCATCCTGATTGCATGTTTGATCAGTTTCAGACTGCAGAAACTGGTAAAAGTCTTCAATTTCTTCATCTTTGGCCTTAGTGGTTGGTTCATAAATCTGAATAATAGTCATATTATCTGGTCTTCCTTGTACGCATATGGATATTACCTATCACTGACAGCGCTGTACTTCAGGATAGATCTTGAAATGTTCTTTTTGATGATGAATGCAACACCATTCCTCTTCAAGCTGTCATTCCTGGCATAGTAGACCATATGATTGTTTGATTCAAAATGACCAATACCAGTCCCTTTCAGCTCACTAATGCGTAGGATATCGATGTTTATGCCTTCCATTTAATTTTTGATGATTTCCAATTTTCCTAGATTCATACGTCATACATTCCACTTTCCGATTATTAATGGATGTTTGCAGCTGTTTCTTCTCATTTTGCATCATGTCACATCAGCAAATGAAGATCCCAAAAGCTTGACTCCATCCATGTCATTAAGGTCGACTCTACTTTAAGGAGACAGCTCTTCTGCAGTCGTATTTTCAGTGCCTCCCAACCTGGGGGAATCATCTTCTGGCCCTATATCAGACAGTGTTCGCTGCTATTCTTAAGGTTTTCACTGGCTAATTCTTTTCAGAAGTAGCTTGTCAGGTCCTTCTTCCTAGTCTATCTTAGTCTGGAAGCTCAGCTGAAATCTATCCACTATGGGTGACCCTGCTGGTATCTGAATACCAGTGGCATAGCTTCCAGCATTACAGCAACACGCAAGCCCTGACAATATGACAAACTGACTGACATATATGCATATGACATGCATATGTGACCACAAGTATAATTCCTAAATAAAATATATATTTTTTCCAGCTGCTGTCGGGTCAATTTGGATAATTCCATGTATGGTAGAGTAGAACTGTGAGCCATAGTGTTTTAAATGACTATGACCTTTTGGAAGCAGATTACCAGGCCTTTCTTCCTAAGCACCCCGGGTGGATTTGAACTGCCAACTTTTCAGTTAGTAGTCAAGAATTTATGCTATCCAGGGACTCCTCAGATATATTTAGTTTGGTTTATTTAGGTAAACTATTGACAAATAATTTCTTTATGTGTTTTTAATATCTTCTTTGTATTGTGATTCAAAATAAAATCATTTTCCAAGGATTTATGAGACTTTAGTGTCTAAAGTTTGAACAAAAAATATATCGCCCTGTTGTATATGGGATTGTATATGTATATATATAATTACATATTGGTTTAAATTTTGTTTAAAGCATTTGTACTAAAAAACTAAATTGAGTAATGACAATTGGGAAGTTTGAAATGAGCCTACTTTATGTCATGAATACCTTTGAACATGTTTCTAAAAAATGTAATTATGAGAAGTTAAAAGTTTTAATAAGATTATAGATTTCAACTAATGGAATTCTGTCTATTGTCTTTGAAGTCCCATCTCTAGATTAAAGAAAATCTATTTGATGGAAGATTACTTTGATTAGATAATTAAATTAACATTCCTTGAAATTTCCATAGAAAACTCTTTGACTGTTGCTTATCTCTCAAAAGATATATAAGAATATCTCTATTCATGACTCTTGAATTTGGGAAATGTATGTAAGTAATTGGCCTAAATGAAAGGGAATTATTATTTATTTTAAAATTTTTATTGCAATAGGATATTTACTATAAGAATATTGAAAATACTGTAAGCAAAAACCAAGAAAACTGGCAATCACATAATGCAAAGTTAAACTGATAATATTTTGGAAATATATATCAAATATCTATATATATATATATGATTTTTAACTAGCTGTGGAATACATTGAATTGTTTGTCTTATATCCACTAACTTTTAAAACAGCATTTTAATTCCAACTATTATATGCCTTCTCCCATTTCTTTGATGTTAGCAAATATGTCATTTTATGCTCTTTATTTCATAAACTATGTATTTGAAACCCATATTTCAATAAAAATAGATTTGAGAGCTAAACAATAACCCTAAGTCAAACAACACAAACAGAAAGCCTGTTTTAAATGTGACGGAAAGTTTATCTTGATATTTTTAGTAAAATTAGAAATCTGCTATGAAATACTACAGAAGAACTAAAAGGACGATACTGTTTACATTTACTTTGCTGTTTTTTTCCCCTCCAGCTTCATAAGTTGAAAATTTAAATAATTAATTTTTAGCTTTTGTTTTTTTCTAACATAGACATTTAAAGCTCCTAATTTCCCTCTAATCACTATAATAGCTGTATCCTAGAAATCTTTATGTGATTTTTTAAAATTATTATTAGGCTCAATATATATTCTAACTTCCATTGTGAATTCACCTTTGGCTGCTGGGTTATGTAGAAGTGTGTTTTTTAATTTTCAAATCTCAGAGAGGAATTTTCCCCCCTTTAAAGAACGTAGAGTTTTTGAATTCAATTTTATAATCTATAAATTGAAGCATTTCTACCATTAACATTTTATATAAATTGCTAATATTATAGCTTTATATCTGCCATGTAACTATCTTTTACTTCATTCTCCTTTATTTATTTATTTTTTAGATTAATCAATTTTTAAAAAACATTAATTTTTTTCCCATACCAGCTATTTAGTTGTACCTTCTGTAATGATTCTTTTACTGTTTAGCCTAGAGTTACAACATGTATCACTTATTAACTCAAACATATGTTCATCTAATGCTTTTACCACTTCCCAAGTTGCTCAATAGGCTCATGAAGAAAGTGGCCATGGTGGCAGGGATGAAGGTTATGCATGGGCCCAGCAGCATGGTCTTCCACCCACCAAGGCTGACTTGGTTACAGCCACCGCTGAGTGCCCAGTCTGCTAGCAGCAGAGACCAACTCTGAGTCCCTGATATGGCACCATCCCTCAAGGTTATCAGCCAGCACCCTGGTGGCAAGTTGATTACATTAGACCACTTCCATCATGGAAAGAGCAGTGTTTTGTCCTTACTGGAATAGATATTTCCTCTGGATATGGATTAGCCTTCCCTACACGCAATACTTCTGCCAAAATTACTATCCGTGGACTTACAGAATGCCTTATCCACCATCATGGTAGCTCACACAGCATTGCCTCAGATCAAGGGACTCACTTCACAGCAAATGAAGTGTAGCCATGGGCCCATGTTCATGGATTCACTGGTCTTACCATGTTCCCCATCATCCTGAAGCAGCTGGATTGATAGAAGGATGGAATGGCCTTCTAAATACACAATTACGGTGCCAGTTAGGTGGCAATACCTTGCAGGGTTGGGGCAGTGTTCTCCAGGAGGCTATATATGCTCTAAACCAGCATCCAATATATGGTGCTGTTTCTCCTATAGCCAGGATTCATAGATCCAGGAATCAAGGACTGGAAATGGGAGTGGCAACACTCACTATTACCCCCTAGTGACCCACTTGCAAGATTTTTGCTTCCTGTCCCCATGACCTTACGTTCTGCAGGTCTAGAGGTCCTCGTTCCAAAGGGAGGAATGCTCCTACCTGGAGACACATCACTGATTTCATTGAACTGGAAGCTAAGAATGTCACCTGGCCACTTTGGGCTCCTCATGTCTCTGGATCTACAGGCTAAGAAGGGAGTTACTGTACTGGCTGGTGTGATTGATCCTAATTACCAAGAGGAAATCGGATTGATATTACCTAGTGGAGGTAAAGAAGAGTATGTCTGGAATGCAGGAGATCCCTTAGGGCATTTCTTAGTAGTACCATGCCCTGTGATTAAAGTCAATGGAAAATTACAGCAACCTAATTCTGACATGACTACTAATGACCCAGACCCTTCAGGAATGAGGTTTCGGGTCACTCCACCAGGCAAAGAACCACCACCAACTGAGGTGCTTGCTGAGAGCAAAAGGAATACAGAATGGGTGGTGGAAGAAGGTAGTTCTAAATACCAGTTACAGCCACATGACCAGTTGCAGAAATGAGCACTGTAATTGTTATGAGTATTTCTGCTTTGTATGTGTGCATCAGATATTTTTGTTTCCTTCACTTATAAAATATAAGATATAAACGGGAGAAGTGTGTTTTCAATTTTACGCATGTTAGTTGTATCATGTTAGGTGTAAGTATGACTTTACAACTGTCTTTGTTCAGAGATTGTGTATGGTTTAAGGAGATGTGTACCTGTACCAAGTTGACAAGGGGTGGACTGTGATGATGAAGACTGTGTGTCAACTTGGCTGGGCCATGATTCTCAGTGTTTATATGTGATCACTCCATGATTGAATCTGCTGTGAGTAGCCAATCAGTTGCAAGGGAATTTCCTTGAGGGAGTGGCCTGCATCCAAATATAAGCAGATGTTCTGGCTTTTTGCTGCTCTGGATCTTGTGGCTGCCTTGTGTTCATCTGGCGTCCAGTACTTGGGACTTGAGCTATCAACTTTTCTGCCAATCCTGGGATTCATCGGTCTTCATAGCCTGTGAGCAGAGTCCTGCCTTCTGACCTGCTGATCTTGGGTTTGCCAGCCCCTGCGGCTACGCGGATTGGGAGAAGCCTCTATCCCAATCCACGGACTTGGGACATTACAGCCTTTATGATCACATGAACTGTTTTCTTCTGTTTTCTTTGATATAGATCTCTATATATATTTATATGCTTTACTGGTTTTGCTTCTCTAGAGTACCCAGCCTAAGACACCAAGTAACATAAATCTTACGTTTAGCTGCATTTAACCGCTACCAGCCTTTGTGCTAATGTAGCCATATATTTTACTTTTGCCTATGTTATAACTCATGAAAGACATTATTATTATTTTTCTTTTAAATAGTCAATATTAATTTATATTCAGGACCCCTGGTGGTGCAATGGGTAAGCCCTTGGCTGCTAACTATAAGGTCTGCTGTTTGAACCCACCAATGACTCCTCTGGAGAAAAGACCTAGGATCTGCTTTTGCAAAGATTGTTGTTGTTAGGTGCCCTCAAGTCGAGTTGGTTCCAACTCATAGCAACCCTACATACAACAGTAGGAAATACTACCTGGACTTGCACCGTCCTCACAATCATTGCTATGCTTGAGCCCATCATTGTAGCCACTGTGTCAGTCTATCTTGTTGAGGGTCTTCCTCTCTTTTGCTGACCCTCTGCTTTACCAAGCATGGTATCTTTTTCCAGGGACTGGTTCCTCCTGATAACATATCCAAAGCATGTGAGATGAACTCCCACCATCCTCAATTCTAAGGAGCATTCTGGCTGTACTTCTTGCCAGACAGATTTGTTCGTTCCTCTGGCAGTCCATGGTATATTCAACATTCTTCGTCAACATCGTAATTCAAAGGCATCATTTCTTCTTCAGTCTTCCTCATTCATTGTCCAGCTTTCACATGTATATGTATGAGGCAACTGAAAATACCGTGGCTTGGGTCAGGTGCACCTTAGTCCTCAAAGTGACATCTGTAAAGATTAAAACGTCAGAAAACCTATGAGGTAGTTCTATTTTTGCTATATAGTGTTCCTATTAGTCAGAATTAACTTTATGGCACACAACAGCAACATTTATATTTACCAAAGTATTTATCCTTTCTAGTATCCATCATTCTCTTCTGAAGTTTTAATTTTGTTATTCTCTGTTAGATAATTTTCCATCAGCCTGAAAAACTTACTTTACTTTGTAAGGCATGTCTGCCAGCAGCATATTTTTTCATACTCTTTTTTGGTCTGAAAAAAAAATCTATTTTGCCTTTGCATTTGAAGGGTAGGTACATTGTCTACAGAATTCTAGTTTGGCAGGTTTTTTTTTTTTTTTTCTCTTCAGCACTTTAAATAGCTCATTCCATTGTCCTGTCACTTCATACTTTCTATTGTAACATCATCTATCAGATAGGATTTTGCCCCTTTGAAAGTAGTATGATCCTTTATCTTGGAGACTTTTAAATTTTTCTCCTTGTCCTTGACCTTCAGAAATTTGACTATAATGTGGTTCTGGTTTTCTTGCTATTTATCCTGCTTGAGATTTGTTGAGATGCTTGAATCTGAGGATTGGTGCTATTCATCATATGGCAAAACTCTTGCTCGTTTTTTTTTTCAAGTATTGCTTCTGTCCCATTCTTTCTCCTCTCCTTCTGGGATTCAAATTACACGTGCATGAGATGTTTTCAACATGTAACACAAACATCTCTCATCTTTGTTTTGTTCTTTCTATTTTTGCTTCTCTAATTTTTAATTAGAATATTTTGTATTTATCTATTTTCTAGTTCAATTTATTCTGCTCTTACCTGTTATTATGTACATCAAAAGTGTTCTTATTGTTGATATTGAATATTTTAATTGTACTGTATTCATTTATTCTCTGTATAGGTTTAGCTTTCTATTCTAAATTGTCCGTTTTTTTTCATAGTTCCTTATTGTCTCTACCACATTAATGACAGTTGTTCTGAAGCCTTTTTCTGCCATCAGCAATATATTGAACATTTCTGGGTAGGTTTCAATGGACTTTTTTTTTCTCTTCGTCATCAGTCATTTTTCTGATTCCTTTACATACTAAAATATTTATAATTTTATGTAGTTTTCATATGATAAATTGTAGAGGCTCTAGATTATGTTATCTTCGTCTATGAAGAGTGTTACCTTTCTTTTCCCCTTGTAGGCAGTTAATTTAACTGTGGATCAAATAAAATAAACAAATAAATAGAATAATTTAATAAATGGTAGATTACTGAAGCTTGGTCATAGACTTTACATTTCTATTTTAGATTTGGTTTTACTACTAGAGAATATGAAATGTGCAGCCTGTTAGTACACTGCCCAGCTGTCTATCATCCCAGGGAGTCTGTGAAGTCCATCCCTGCACATGTTCAGGGGACTTTTTAAACAAATTATTGGTCATCTTCTCTCTGTTAATCTGCCCCCATCTCAAATGCTTTGGCAGGCTTGAAATCTGATCTCTATTTCCTCTGACTAGCAAGATTACTACTTTTGGTAGGAGCTTTCTTTTATCTGCAGTGCAGTCTGGAAAATGCCTTTAAGGAAGAAACAGAGCTAAATATGGGATTTGAAGTGTTTTACTTCTTTGGTTGCTCTTCAATGACTGCAAACAATTTTTTTAAAAATTCTCTTGTATTTATGACTGTTTAGTGTGGGAAGTAATAAATCCATAATAGCCAAGACTTACAATTCTGTTTGGGTGTATAATTTTATCATATGAATGTATCTTTTGTGTTCTATTAAAATGATGAAATGCAGTCAGTGATCTTTTCTTTTTTTTTAATGAAAAACCAACCTTGCACTTTTGGAATAAGCTCAATTTGATTATGTTGTATAATATATGCATACTTATATATATATGTGTATTTTCCCCCAATCTGTGTCCATTCTGCTGTCAAACACATCCACTGAGTTTTGAGTTTGTTTTTAGGTTTGTTCGTGCCTCTGGCCTAGCTAAATTTAAGAAGAACCAGCTAGAATTTTAATAATCTCTACAATTTTCAAATAAAATATCTAGTGTGGAGTAAAAAGTAATACATCATATAGTAAGAAAAATACAACTAAAATCAGAAGAAAAATCATGAACTATAAAAAGAAACTCAAGAAATACAAAAATTAAATACCAAGCAGTGTTTAGCAGAGCCCATCTTCCTTGGTGAACCCTAATCTCCAACTTTCACCCACTGAGCTCCTGTGAGTCTTATAAGTACTTCTTAGCCTTTCAGCCTTTCAGAGAATTTTTTTGGAATTTGTAAATGTCTTGGGGAAAAAAAAAACGAACCTGCATTTCTTGTGAGTCTCACCTATCTGGGACTTTCTTATTTCTCTGTCTTGGCACTGCAAATTCTCACCACTTTAGAAGTACTTTGAAACCCTGAAACAGTTTTTTTTTTTTTTTTTCTTTTTTTTCCCCAGTGTTCAGTTTTTCTAGTTGTTCTCATTAGTATGCTTGCTTTGAAGCAAGCAATTCCACCACGGCCAGAAGCAGAACTCTTAGACCAGTTGTTTTAATAAATCTTGGGAGGCGAGAAGTCAAGTACATTTATGAAGAAACCGGAATAGAAATAACCATAGGGCAGAGAAACCATAAAATAAGACTATAGCTGGGCACGAAAATATTCTTAGAGCAGAAACTCTCAGTGGTCCCAGTCTTAAGAGACAGAAGGTCAGAGTGTATAAGGGTGTTATTTTTACTCAAGCTGAAACTGGAAATTACTCTGAAAAATTTGAGTGATCTGTCTATATGGGTGCATGATGCTGAGTGTGAAACAAGGCACTCCAATGTAGCAACCAGCTTCTCTTGGCATTTTTGAAAAATGCCACATCCTATCTGCCTGCTCCTTCTCTCTGCACCTCAAAGTTAAAGCTACCAGTTAATGTGACACACCAAAATAGCCATAACTCTGATTCAGCTTTAAAGAGTCAGTAAAGAACTATCCAGGTTTTATTTTTAATATGTATATGATAAAATTTCCAGAAACAGAGAGCAGAGACTATGAACATGTAGATGCATAAACTGTTAGATAAAAGAAAAAAGTATTATGAACTGAAGAAAGACACAAGTTTTCAGATTGAAAGGGATCGATATGGCCCTAACAATATCAATGGAAAAAAGTGCCCTTATAAAATCTCTGAAAAGCCAGAAAATATGAGATGACACAAAATTATTTGTCTTCTCATCAGCAAGCCTGAATAATAAGAACAGAAATGCAATGAGACATTTGAAATTCTGAGAAAAAATAATTAATTTTCAACTAAAAAATTTTTTTACAGCCAACAAAACTATCAGTCAAGAGTGAGGGGAGAGAAGGAAAACACAGCATACCAAAACCTTTGGGACGCAGCAAAAGCAGTCCTCAGAGGACAATTTACAGCAATAGATGCACACATCAAAAAAGAAGAAAGGGACAAAATCAAAACATTAACTATACAACTCAAACAAATAGAGAACAGCAAAAAAGCCCACAGCCACCAGAAGAAAGGAAAAAAATAAAGATCAGAGCAGAATTAAATGAAATAGAGAACAGAAAAACAATAGAAAGAATCAACAAAACCAAAAGTTGGTTCTTTGAAAGAGTCAACAAAATCGACAAACCACTGGCCAGACTGACAAAACAAAAACAGGAGAGGACACAAATAATCCAAATAAGAAATGAAATGGGAGCCATTACAACAGACCCAACTGAAATAAAAAGGATTATAACATACTATTTTGAAAAACTATACTCCAACAAATTTGAAAACCTAGAATAAATGGTTAAATTTCTAGAAACGTACTACCTACCCAAACTATCACAAAGTGATGTTGAAAATCTGAACAGACCCATAACAAGAGAAGAGATTGAAAAGGTAATAAAAAAACTCCCAACAAAGAGTGAGGGGAAAAAAATACATTTTTAGATATGTTTGGACCCAAAAAAAGTGACTTCCTTCCAATTCATTATTTTCCGTAAAATTACTTGAGAAGTTTATCTAACATAATGAAAAATATAGAAATACAAGAAGAGAAAGGCAAGAAATCTAAGAAACTGTGGATTCAAACTAGATATTTGCAGTAAGAAAAAAAAAAATCGTGATAGGTATGTACCTGCCTAGAAAACAAGCCAGCCAAGTTAGGACATTTATCTATTATGTGATTAAATGATAGGCAGGAGAAAGCAAATGACACCTCTTTCAGAAGATAATTTATTTTTAGAGTTTAACAGGAAAGAGAAAGTTTTTGTTAGTTGGTTTATTTTGTTTTTATTTTTAAGAAAAAAACATTGTCCTTGGTAGCATGATTTCAATAAGCTTAATGGAGTGCTAAGAGATCAAAATCTATTTGACCTTGATGTTTGAAACATTTTCTTTCATTTGTTTTTTGTCCACAGGTGAAATTATATTTGCTCTTCATTAAATAATCATTATATAAGGCTAACAATGTGAATTCTGTTTATCGGATTTCAAGTTTTTAAAATTAACAAGTAGACAAGCCAAAAAAGACCTAACTATAGATATTAAAGATTTGGAGTGGAACACGGGACACTAAAAATATATCTTAAAAAACCTGTAAACAATAGCATCAGAAACTGGTGGATAAAGAATTAAAATCAAGTATTGTATTAAAAATTGCAAATATAAGCAATAATAACTCCCAAAATAAAAGTCATACATTGACAGTCTTGAATTGTTACTCTTTGGATACATAACCAATGAAATAATACATATGAAATACTTCTGAAATAATTGTTAATTTGTTAAGTAATATTTAAGTCTGTATTGCTTACAATTGTTATGTACTGAATTGTGCCCTCCCCCATAAGATGTGCTGAAGTCTTCACCCCCGCACTAGTGAATGTGACCTTTTTTGGGGGGGAAATAAGCTTTTTCTTTGCAAATGTTGACAGTTAAGTTAATGAAGTCATACCACAGTAATGTGGTCCTAAGCTTAATCCTTCCTAAGTGGTCTTTTATAAAAGAGAATAACAGACATTGAAATAGAAACACCTAGAGGAAAGGCAACATGTAAGAATCCCTCTACAAGCAAGGAAAGCCAAGAAATGCCTGGGGCTACAGAAACTAAGGAAACCCTGGTGGTATAGTGGTTAAGAGCTATGGCTGCTAACCAAAAGGTTAGCAGTTCAAATCCACGAGGTGCTCCTTGGAAACACTATGGGGCAGTTTCTACTCTGTCCTATAAGGTTGCTAAGAGTTGGAATTGACTTGACAGCAATATTTTTTTTTGTTTCTGTTTTGTTACAGAAGCTAAAAGAGGCAAGGGATGATATTCCTCCGGTGCTCACAGAGAGAGAATATAGTCTTGCTGACACCTTAAATTTGGACTTCTAGCCTCCAGAACTGTGAGAAAATAAACTTCTGTTCTTTAAATCCACCAGTTTGTGACATTTTGTTATGGCTGCCTTGCAAAACTAAGACAATGATTCTCCTTTGTTTTTTAAATATAGCACGTCTGTTTCATGACACTCTAACTGATTTACACCCATCTTCTTGTTTAACCTTACGACTCTATGTGCCCTTGACTATTCACTAAGGTTAATGTTGTCTTACGTAGGGGAGCTTAATGTAGCAGAGGGGGTGGCATAGTTTATTTCTGTTCTGTTCTGTGGCATAGTTCAGTTCTATTCATTTCTGGTGAAATGAACAGACTCTGTAGTAAGATTTCCTGAATGAATCTTTGTTCTGCCATTTATTAGCTTTTGTCTTTAGGCAACTTGCTTGCTGTGTCTTTATTCGTTCATCTCCAGAAAGGGTGGTGTTAATAACAGTATTACCTCATTGAATTTCCACGAGTTAATTGAGTTAATATGTAAATCACTTAGCAAATACCTAGTGCATATTAGATGTTTTATAAGTAGTAGTTATTATTGTACAATTATAATTTTTATCATTATTATTGTTGTACTAATTTTGTCTGTTTCTAGGCCAGAAAATCAACTTCAACTTACAATTATTTGTGAAGTTATTGTGATTTTTTTTTAATTGACATTAGCAAGTAGCTATAATTTGGTTGAATAACTAAAGAAATATGAATCTATTTCTAGTTCCAATTCTAAACTCAGGAGTATAACATTAAAAACCAAAACCCAATCTATTGCTATCCAGTCAGTTGACTCATAGAGACACTATAGGACAGAGTAGGAGTGCCCTATAGAGTTTCCAAGGAGCAACTGATGGAATCGAACTGCCAACTTTTGGCAAACAAGCTCTTAACCACTAACTTCTTTGGGTTTTGGCTTTATTAGAAAACAAACAAATCTGCCCTGCCTATTCCATAAGAACATAATAAAGACTAAAAGTGATTTTAAAATGGAAAATTTTTATTCATGGCACAGCAGAGAAAAATAATTTGAGGAGTGTCTTACATATACAGTGTCTGTTAAATTACAACTTAATGTTCTTAAATAACCTCATAAGTAAAAACAAATTACTATAGACAAAGTAGTATAGACCAGGGGTCATAAAGTGTGCTGTCTAACCCCAACAGCTGATTTACGTGTTGTGCAGGCCTGAGCAAATTAGGTTATCACTTTGATCTCAAGATCCTCATTAGTCAAAAACCAAAACCAAACCCGTTGCCTTTGAGTTGATTCCAACTCATAGAGACCCTATAGGCCAGAGTAGAACTGCCCCATAGAGTTTCCAAGGAGTGCCTGATGGATTCAAACTGCTGACCTTTTGGTTAGCAGACATAGCTCTTAGCCACTACACCACCAGATTTTCCTCATTAGTAAAGAGGGCATGAATTTACTTACTAACCTCTGCTAGAAGACTGTGTGAGTCACATCAAATTGGGTGATAAACTGATTTTTTTTGTACTAATGTGTTAAACTAATACAGGTTGTTGTAAATATGATTTTCTGAATTTAGTCAGTTTTTACTGGACCGTTAGATAGATGAATCCATGTGTAAATTGTATGATTTCTGTTACTGGATTATAAAAATTGTAATTATCTAATTGTGTGGTATATAAATAACCATATACAGAAAAAAAATACAACATGTGGAAATGTCTAGGAATACACATAAAGAGCAACAACACATTGAATTCTTTTTCAACCTTATAGTATTAATCTACAGAAGGTACAATTGCATTTTTTTCTTCTACCTATTTATTTTTGTCAGTCAGCTGTTTTTAATATGCTGACTGTCAAGGAAATTTATTTCTCTGAGTGAAAAGTCAATGCTATGGAAACTTCAATCAAGGATGTCATTACATTGCTATATGGCAATAAGTTTTTTTTTTTTTTTTTTTTCCTTTCATCCTCTCTTTTTTCCCCCTGCCTTTGAAGGAACTCTAGTATATTGCATATGGATTGGTAGTTCCATCGTACTACCGTATTTCAAGAAGGCACATAACATAAATCAAAGAAGTAAATTTGGCCTTCACACCAATAAACCTGTAGGATTTGGAGATATGAAGATAAAATTTCCGTGAAATCAAATGTGGGTCGCTACAAAACTACCGAGAAAATAAAACATTTCAAGTCTTTGCTTCCTTACGTTTTTCTAAATCTTGAAAGTAGATATAATATGATATAGGGGACTGAAATAATAGTATACAAACTTCAAAGTAATTTAAATAATAATCAAAGATGAAATGTATGCATGTAATAAACACTGATAACTACTTTTGATCCAAATACAAATACATACATACATTTGTATTTTCTTTGCTAAATATTAGAATAAATACTTTAAAAATTTGAGATGTCATTCTGGCTGTTATGTGAATATATTTATGGTCAACAGTAATAATCTATTCAATAAAGCAAAAAACAGAAAATCTAAACTTTCTAAATAATCTAGAACATGGGTTGGCCAACTACAACTCCTAGGTGGCAGAGTGATTTTGTAAATAAACTGCTATTGGAATACAGCCATGCTCATTTTCTTATGTAAAGTTTATGACTATTTTCAGACTGGAAAAGGAGAATGAAGTAGTAGCAACAGAGAACTTTTGTCCTACAAGCCTACAATATTTACCATCTGACTCTTTAAGCAAAAGTTTGTCAACTCCTCATTTAGAAGAATGCACATTTGATTTCAGAGATTGTACATACCCATTCATACAAATACACTCACCAATGCTGTTGTTGTTAGGTGCCATCCAGTGGGCTGCGACTCTATGTACAATGGAATGAAACACTTCCCAGTCCTGCACCATCCTCACAATCATTGTTATGCTTGAGCCCATCATTGCAGCCACTGTGTCAGTCAGTCTCATTGAGGGTCTTCCTCATTTTCGCTGACCCTGTATTTTACCAAGCATGATGTCATGTCCCTCTCCAGGGACGGATCCCTCCTGACAACATGTTCAAAGTATGTAAGACATAGTCTCACCATCCTTGCTTCTAATGTGCATTCTGCCTGTATTTCTTCCAAGACAGATTTGTTCGTTCTTTTGGCAACCCATGGTGTATTTCAATATTCTTTGTCAGCACCATAATTCAAAGGCATCAATTCTTCTTTGGTCTTCCTTATACATTGTCCAGCTTTTGCATGCATATGAGGCAATTGAGAACATCGTGGCTTGGGTCAGGCGTCCCTTGGTCATCTTTGCTTTTTAACACTTTAAAGAGCTCTTTTGCAGCAGATTTACGCAACGCAATACATCGTTTGATTTCTCGACTGCTGCTTCCATGGGTGTTGATTGTGGATTCAAGTAAAATGAAATCCTTGGCAACTTCAAACTTTTCTCTATTTATCATGATGTTGCTTATTGGTCCAGTTGTGAAGATTTTTGTTTTCTTCACCAATAAGAGCATTAAAATACAAGATATCATATTTTAATGCAAATAACATGTTCCTTCCGCATGTGTTCGCCTGTTGTGCCCTCTCCCATGTTTTTTAATAGTAATATGTGGAAGAGGATTGTCATGGTCGTGCTTGTGAGGGTGCCTCATGAGGGGAGGATGCAGCCCACAAACAAATGTAGAAGGCACTTGTTATTTGCATAAAAATACAGTAAATATATTTATTTTGAGTAAAACTATTTTTTCTCTTTTTGACTAAATTTAAAATACATAAGCAAGAAAGAATGTAACATAAGAGATTAGATGGGTCAGACACATCTAAGAAGAAAAAAGAGCTATATTTAGTTGGCATGGTGGAATCCAGAGATTATCACAATGGGAAATTTATGTCATTGAAGAATGTACTCCTTGGAGAAATTAAAGATTATATTTATGAAAATGAATTTGTGATTTTCATAATAGTTATTAATGTCTCCAGCTAGCATTCATGTTAATGAAATAAGGAAGAAGAAATTTAACAGAGAAAGAACATAGCCATAAATACAAAAAATCTGTAGACACCAACTCCCAAGAAAAGAAATGTACAGCATAAGGTTTCAGAAAAATAGATTCTTTTTCAAGGAAGTAGCCAACAGAAAGTTTTATAAATCCAGGAGTTTTATCTTTGAATTCTTTCCACCTGGCATTGGACATGATACCAAGTTTAGTTAGGGAATGCAGTAACAACAGGGTATTTTATTTTCAGTGCAGCACTATTGCAGTGAGGCAGAAATTGTTTATTGTTTTTTTCGGTGATTCACTTTGATAGTATTTCCTATAGAAAACCTGTTGGCGACAATTGAAAGAATTCAGATTAACACTGGAACTCATATCTCTTTGCAGAAGCAAAGGACTTACTGAGACAACCAGGGTAGATTCCTCAGAAAAGGACCTTTTCCAGTTACATGTCTATGAAGCTGAAGGTATAAATGTGGAAGCATTTTTAAATAGATTTGGGACATGTGTTTTTTAACTGAACAAACTATCATTGCTTAACAATTATTGGAAAAGGAACTCAATATACATGTACTAAATCCTTAAAGCATAGATAGCTCTGTTTTCATATCTATCATATGGGATCCACTCATAAATGTAACAAATATTTATTGAATAATTAATATTAATCATCCCTCTATTAAAATCTGGAAATATATTGTGATCAAAATAGTAATCATTTCTGCTTTCATGGAGTTTAAAATTTTGATGTGTGCTATGACAAAAAATAAACGGTATAGTTAGAGATTGTATCAGTAGAGTCAGACTTAAAAATTCAGGGAGATATTCATCAAATAAATGATACTTAAAACTGAGCTATGATGAATGTAAACAAGAACAGATGTATATTTGTTTTAAATTGTATCTTAGGAGAAGTTAGACACAAAGACTTACAGGATTTACTGGTAGTTTTAAATCGAGGAACAGTGGTTATAGCATATGGCCAGGTGTTGTTTACCGACTGAAGCTAGTGTTAACTGGGCAATGTTCTATCAACGTGTTGGTTGAAAATGTAGGAGTAGGTGAGAAAATGTGTGGCTGCCTGGAAGCCATGAGAAATAGATAAGTACTTTGGAGAGCAAACATACAGCATTTTTGAACTAAGAGACAGAGTACATAAAACATGAAAAAGTTTAACAACAGAAATTTATTCTTTCAGTTCTGTAGGCCAGAAATCCAGCTTCAGAGTGTCAGCAGGGCCATGTTCTCTCCAGGCTTCAAGAGAAGATCTTTCTTTTTCTCTTCTAGCTTCTGTTAGCCTCAGGCATTCCTTGGTTTGTGGCAGCATAACTCCAATCTCTGCTTCCGTTTTCACATGGTATTCAGTAGATGCCTTCCAGAAATATTATACGACTTTATAATCCTAATGAGTCATGCAAATACCTGCTTCATTATACTCATGGAGATGTTGTAGTTAAAAAAACAGCAGTTCTTAAGTTAATTTGCACAATTTTGAACATAATGATATAATGCAGATATAACTGAGCTGAGCCAGGTACATCTCATGAAAGGCATGCTGAAAACTTATGAAGGGGAAAGCTGCTGCTGAACATGAAATTACAAGAAAAACTTAAAAAGAAGTCAAATACACATGGGAATTAGACTTGGGAATTAAAGAGCAAGATTGTAAACATCCACATTTAGTTAAAAGTATTTTCATATCAATGCAGCATATTAGTGATTGCTCGTATTTATTGTAATGGTTAAGATTGTGCGTCAACTTGGCTGGGCCATGAATCTCAGTGTTATATGTAATCACTCCCATGAAGTAATCTGCTGTGAGTGGCCAATCAGTAGAAAGGGAGTTTCCTTGGGGGTGTGGCCTGTATCTGAATATAAGCAGACATTCTGGCTTTTTGCTTGCTCCAGATCCTGCGGTTGCCTCCTGTTCATCCAATGTCCAGTTCCCGGGAATTGAGCTGTCAGCTTATCTGTCAATCTTGGGATTCATCGATCTTCATAGTCTGTGAGCAGGAGCCCTGCTTTCCAAACTGTCGATCTTGGGTTCACCAGCCCCTGCAGCTACGTGAATCAGGAGAAGCCTTGCAGTCTTGCCTGCCAATCTTGGGATTCATCGATCTTCATAGTCTGTGAGCAGGAGCCCTGCTCCCCAACCTGCTGAACTTGGGTTCACCAACCCCTGCGGCTACGTGAATCAGCAGAAGCCTCTATCCTGATCCATGGACTTGGGACATTCCAGCCTCTACAATCACCTTAGCAGGCTCCTTGATATAAATCTCTCTATATATATATTTATACACTTTACTGGTTTTACTTCTCTAGAGAACCCAGCCTAAAACACTTATCATCAAGTACATTTAAAATTAATATATTATTTTATGATCTAAAAACACAAGGATACCAAGAATCAATCCTTAGGGGACATTGAACTTCTGTTAAGGTGATGGTATAGTTTGGGAAATGATAAGGATGATGGTTGAACAACATGATGAACATAATGTCACTGAACTATGTTGTTGTTGTTAGGTGCCCTCAAGTGAATTCCCACTCACAGCAGTCCTAAGTAAAACAGAAGGTAATGATGCTTAGTCCTGCATCATCCTCAGATCATTGCTATGTTTGAATGCATTGTGGCAGCACTGTGTCAGTCCATCTCACTAAGGGTCTTCCTCTTTATTGCTGACCCTCTACTTTACCAAGTATGATGTCCTTCTCCAGGGACTGGTCCCTCCTGACAACATGATCAAAGTGTATGAGACGAAGCCTCGCCATCCTTTCTTCTAAGGAGCATTCTAGCAGTACTTCTTCCAAAACAGGTTTGTTTTTTCCTTTGGCAGTTCATGGTATATTCAATATTCTTTGCCAACACTATAATTCAAAGGTGTCAATCTTTCTTTAGTTTTCCTTATTCACTGTCTAGCCTTCGCATGCTATGAGGTAATTGAAAACACCATGGATTGGATCATGAACAACTTAGTCCTGACGTCTTTGTTTTCTAACACTTTAAAGAGGTCTTTTGCAGCAGATTTTTCCAATGCAATACTTTAAATTCTTGATTGCTGCTTCCATGGGCATTGATTGTGGATCCAAGTAAAATGAAATCCTTGACAACTTCAATCTTTTCTCTGTTTATCATGATGTTGCTTATTGGTCCAGTTGTGAGGATTTTTGTTTTCTTTATGTTGAGGTGATCCATACTGAAGGCTGTGCTCTTTGATCTTCATCTGGAAGTGCTTCAAGTCCTCTTCACTTTCAGCAAGTAAGGTGGTGTCATCTGCATTCTAAATCTACTTGGAATGTATAAAATATAGAGAAATATATATTCTATCTATTCTAATGTTTAAAACTAAACCCTTCTTAATAATTTCTTTCATAATCTCCTTCTGATTTGTCAATTTCTATGAATGTCAGGGGCATTCATCTACTCAGGCTCAAAATCTGACATCAACTGTTTGTTCTTATTAACATTTTCACTTTAGAATAGTTTTAGATTTACAGAAAAAGTTGCAAAGATAATACAAGGGTGCTCCATATACTCTACACCCAGTCTCCCCTTTTAATAATATATTACATTAATATGGTGCAATGTTACAAATAATGACCTAATATTAATACAAGCTTATTAACCAACGTCCGTACATTATTCAGATTGCCTTAGCTTTTACCTAAATATTTTTGCAATTATGTCTAAAAAAGAACATGGTCTTCTAATGTAACTTTCTGGTTTCGGTATTAGTGTAATCCTGGCCTTGTAGAATGAAGAAGTATATGGTTCTACTTTATGGAAGCTATTATGGAAAGTTGGTATTATCTGCCTTAAATGCTTGGTAGAAAACATTTGGGCCTGGTTCTTTCTATTTTGGAATGTTATTATGTATTGATATTATTTCCTCAATAAATTCAGAGCTGTTCATATATTTCTTTCTCCTTGTGTGAGTTTTGGTAGAATGAGTTTTCAAGAAATTGGTCTATTTCATGTAAGTTATTAAGTATTAAGTTATTAATTTTGTGGACATTATCTTTAAAGCATACATTTGTTCATAGTATGCCTTTATTCTTTTAATAACTATGGTATCAGCAGTGACGACCTATCCTTCAATTCTATTAGTAATTTGTGTCTTCTATTTTTTCTTGCTTAGTCATCTAGAAGTTTATCAATTTAATTGTTATTTCAAAGAACCAACATTTAGGTAATTGTTATTTTCTCTGTTATTTTCTTATTTACAGTTTTATCAATTGCTGTTGTAATTTTTATCATTTCTTTTCTTATGTTTGCTTTAGCTTTAAATTCTTCTTCTTTCTCTTGATTCCTAAAGTGAAAGCTTTTATTACTGATTTAAGATTTTCTACTTTGCTAATAATGCCTTCAATTCTGTAAATAACCTTCTAACACTGCTTTTGATACATGCCATAAATTTTGATATTAAATTTTCATTTTCATGTAGTTTAATTTCTCTTAAGACTACTTCTCTGAACCTTGGGTTATTAAAAATTTGTTTTTTTTTAATTTTCAAGTATTTTAGGATTTCTCAGCTATCTTTCTGTTATTGATTTATTAATTACATTATATTTCATATGATTTTTAATCCTTTAAATTTGTTAAAGTGTATTTTATGGCACATTACATGGTCTGTCTTGGTGACTGTTCCTTGCAAGTTTGAGAAGAATAAGTGTTCTGCTGTTGTTAGATGGAGTATTCTCTATATGTCAGATAGATCAAGTTGATTCATGTGTGGTTCAACTATACTCTTACTAATGTTATGCTGGTATAATCTATCAATTACTGATATATGTGTGTTGAAGTGTCCAACTAAAGTAGTGGATTTGTCTGTTTTTCTTATTAGTTCTATCAGTTTTTTGTCTGAAGTATTTTGGCTTTCTCTTTTTGGGTACATGCACCTAACAGGATGTATTATGTCTTGGGGTACTAAAATTGCTATGTCTTCTGGCAAAATTGACCCTTTTTCATTATGAAATGTCCCTCTTTATCCTTGATAATTTACCTTTTTCTAAAGTCTGGTTTATTGGAAATTACTATAGCTATTCCAACTTTCTTTTGATTCCTGTTAGCATGGAATATCTTTCTCATCCCTTTACTTTTAACGTATTTGAATTCTTTATATTTAAAGTGAGTATCTTGTAGACAACGTATAGTTGGGTCTAGTTTTGCTTTATTTTTTGTTTTTATATGTTCTGAAATTTTCTTTCTTTTAATTGGTGCATTTAGACTATTTACATTTAAAGTGATTATTGACGTAAGTGGATTAAGATCTACCATGTTTGTTAGTATTTTGTATTTATTGAATTTATTCCTTGGTTCTTTTATCCCCTCTTTTTCTGCCCTCACATATTTTAATTCAGCTTTTTATATGATTGCATTGTATCTACTGTTTAATCTGTTACATATATTTCTGTTAAAAATGTTAATGTTAGTCCTAGAGTTTATAATACATATTTTAACTAATCTCTGTATACCTGTAAACTGTGGTATGTAGATGACACAAACTTGCCTGCTGAAAGTGAAGAGGATTTGAAGCACTTACTAATGAAAATCACTACAGTCTTCAGTATGGATTACACCTCAAAAAAAAGAAAACAAAAATCCTCACAACTGGACCAATAAGCAATATCATGGTAAACAGAGAAAATATTGAAGCTGTAAAGGATTTCATCTTACTTGGATCCACAATCAATGCTCATGGCAGCAGCAGTCAAGAAATCAAATAATGCATTTCATTGGACAAATCTGCTGCAAAAGACCTCTTTAAAGTGTTAAAAAGCAAAGAAGTCACTTTAAGGACTAAGGTGTGCTTGACCCAAGCCATGGTGTTTTTAATCGCCTCAATGCATGTGAAAGCTGAACAATAAATAAGGAAGACTAAAAAAGAATTGACGCTTTTGAATTATGGTGCTGGCAGAGAATATTAAGTATACCATGGACTGCCAAAAGAATAAACAAAGCTGTCTTGGAAGAACTACAGCCAGAATGCTCCTTAGAAGCGAGGATGGTGAGACTTCGTCTTGTGTACTTTGGACATGTTATCAGGAGGGATCAGTCCCTGGAGAAGGACATCATGCTTGGTAAAGTAGAGGGCCAGCAAAAAAGAGGAAGACTCTCAACTAGATGGATCGACATAGTGTTTGCAACTACGGACTCAAGTATAACAACAACCGTGAGGATGGTGCAGGACCAGGCAGTGTTTCATTCTCTTGTACATAGGGTCACTATGAGTCAGAACTGACTCGATGGTACCTAACAACAACAACAACAATGTATACCTTCAAATAACACCATTCTGCTTCACCTATAGTACAGGTACATTATGACAAATTTCCCAATCCATCCATCCAATCCCTTATGATATTGTTGTCATTTCATTTCACTTATTCATGTGTTATATTCATCAACTATATTGGCTTCTAACACAAAGGCTGGCAGTTTAAACCCATCCAGTGGTGTCATGGAAGAAAGGCTTGGGGATCTGCTTCCACAAAGATTACAGCCAAGAAAATCCTATGGAGTAGTTCTACTCTGTAACACGTAGGGTCACCATGAGTTGGACTTCATTTGATGACAACAGGTTTAGATTTTTCGTTTTGTTTTACTATTACTTTAAATAAAGTTATATTTTAGATCAATTAAAAATAAGAAAAATAATAAGACTTCCAGGCAACATGGTGCTATAGACAGAAGCACCATGCCGTCCATCCGCAGCAAAGATCCGAAAAACTGAGTCAAACAGAGAAACACATAAATCCTGAAACTCTAAGCATCAAATGAAAGATAAAGAACTCAGCCAAACACTGAATGGAATAAGAAACTGACCGAGAACAGAAAGCGAGGAGACATGCATACAGAGGACCCCCACCAGCTAACGCAGCACTGATCCGTCATCTTGGACTCTAATCAGAGATCAGTGAATGGGGGTAGGAGAAAGCAGCTTCATGGAGCTTCCAGCAGGAGACAGAACAACCAGTAACCAGTGATATACGCTTTCCCACTCCCCACCCTTCTTCACCCATGCTCGGCGTCTTCTGCTTCCTGCGGCTACAGTCTCTTGGCCAGGAAGCACCGGTTCCACCGTAGAACTCCTTGGATTAAACCTGTCCACACTGGCTGGCTCCCTGAGTGCCATTTGTTGGCTGCCAGTGTTGCTTTTTTCTGCTTCTTTAGATTTCTTCCTTACCTCTCACCAACATCCCCCTTTCTCTCAAATACCTGGTTCTGTGTGCTGTCTTTGCTTCTTCCTGAAATGATACAGGGCATGGCTAAACTGTGGGACAGCTTCCCAGCCCATGCCGCCACACTGGTGGGACCCCCAGGGGCTTTTGTTTGTTTGTTCTGTTTTGATTTGTTTGTTTATTTGTTTTGTTTTTCTTTTCTTGGCTTGGGAGCCTCTTCTGGCCTGGCAGTGCTATGTGGCTTCGGAGCTACTCCCTTACTCTGTGCAGATGCACAGTGTCACCCTGGGGGCTTTTTTCCTTGGTTGTATTTTTGTGTTTTTGATTTCTTTGTTTTGTTTTCTTCTCTCTCTTTTTCCCTTTTTGTCTTTCTTTATTTCCAGTTTCTCGTCTGTCTGTTCATACCTTCTATTCATGTCTGCTGAATATCTGGCACTGTGTGACAGCTCCACCTCTTCTAGCTAGGCTGTACTTCATGGCCTGGGAGCAACTTCCCCAGTCCTACCAGCCACACCAGTGGGATCCTTCAGAGCTTTTTTTTTTTTTTTTTTTTTGGTAATTTTTATTTATTCTTTTTTTTTTCTTTTTACCCTTTTTTTAATTCTTTTTCTTTTTCTCCATTTCTCAGTCTCTCATCTCTCCACTCCAACAGCAAGCTCCTTTAGCACTCTTTTTTGTTGTCTGTGTGTATGTTTTTGGCTACTGTTCATCTCTCTTCTCTCTCATCTTTCCCATACCCATCTTACCGCCACACATCATAATCCTCCCCCTTCTTCCTGCCTACCTGCACCATGGGCTGAACATCACAACCCCAAGCAACACAAGCATGGCCTACCAGAATCTGCCATGCACTGCTTCCCAGTCCACACTGTCAGCCCCAGTACATGCCACAAACAACCCATCCCAACAACTCTCCTTTAGCTGGACCTGCCCTGCCATACCATACCTGAGTGACTGAAAAAGCCCACTGGAGAAGAGGGTGAAAAGTATCATGCTCACAGATGAGCAAACAACAAAGAACACACAGCCTGCCTGTTCAGACATAGACAAATAAAACAAAAAAGCAGGAAAAAACAAATAAATCTACAATCAATAAATGAGGAAAGTAAATACTGATTGCCCCGAAGACAGCAGACAATATCAAAACATATACAAAAAAACAAGAGAGGATGGTTCCAGTAGGCATCCAAAATAAAACACCAGATGACTTTCCCATAGAAGAAAATGCACTAGAACTACCTGATAGGGAATTCAAATCTCTAATACTCAGAATTATCCAAAAGTTGAAGCAAAAAACAGACAAAAATGAGGAAAAAATAAACAAATTCATGGAAAAGGAAGACAAATTCTTGGAAAATACAGACAAAAAAACATAAGAATTCAAGAAAATAATACAGGAACAAAAGGCTAAAATAAATTCACAACTAGAAAAAATACAAAAACAACAATTAGAAATCCAAAAGATAAACAACAAGATTTCAGAAATGGACAGTGTCATAAAAGGGCTGAGGAACAGGTTTGAAATGATGGAAGACAGGATCAGCGAAACTGAAGACAAACACTTGAATACAACCCTGTCTGAGGAAAAATCATAAAAAAGAACAAAGAATCTGAGAATTATGTGGGATACAATCAAAAGCAAAAATCCGCGAGTGATC
>NW_004444078.1:85944-88509 GCF_000243295.1 Trichechus manatus latirostris
GCAGAAACCATGCAGGCAAGAAGGCAATTGGATGACATATATAAAACCTTGAAAAAAAAATTGTCAGCCAAGAATAATATATCCTGCAAAACTCTCATTCAAATTTGATGGTGAAATTAGGTTATTTCCAGATAAACAGAAATTAAGGGAATATGTAAAAACCAAACCAAACTTACAGAATTATTAAAGTGAGTCCTTTGATCTGAGAACAAACAATATCAGACCACAGACTGAATATATGACACAGGATTGTACTAGTCAGATACCAACCTAGGAAATGAACTCTCAAGGACTTTCCAAAACCAAAATAATTACAACAGGGAAACAGAGAGGTTGATCTGTAAATGACAACAGCATCAGAGCAATAAAATAGGGAATAAATGGTATAGGTACAGAACCTTCTAATTGAAAGGAAAGTAAGGTGATACCAAGTAATAATAGACTGGTTCAAACCTAGGAAGATAAGGGTAAATTTCAAGGTAACCACAAAGAAAGTTAACAAACCTACTCACGAAAATAAAGAAGAAAAACATAAAGTCTTAGTAAAAACAAAACCTACAAATACAAAAGAAATGGTAACAAAATCCAGAAACAAAAGTAACTCGGCAGAGGAGAGTAAGAGGAACAAAGAAAACATCACCACCACACACACACAAAAAAAAGCACTACAAAATGACAGCAATAAACTTACACCTATCAATAATTACCCTGAATGTAAATGGCCTAAATGTACCCATAAAGAGATGGAGAGTGATAGAATGGATAACAAAACAGGATCTATCAATATGCTGTCTACAAGAGACACATCTTAGAAACAAAGATGTAAATTTATTAAAAATCAAAGGATGGATAAAAATATATCAAGCAAACAGCTACCAAAAAAGAGCAGGAATGGCAATATTAATCTCAGATAAAATAGACTTTAAAACAAAATCAACCATAAAAGACAAAGAAGGACACTATATAATGATTAACAGGATGATCCATCATGAAGACATAACCATAATAAACATCTAGGCACCCAATGACAGGGCTCCCAAATACATAAAACAAACTAACAGCACTGAAAAGAGAAACTGCCAGTTCTACAATAATAGTAGGAAACTTTAACACACCACTCTCGGTAAAGGACAGAACATCTAGAAAGAAACTCAGGAAAGATACAGAAGACCTAAAGGGCACAATCAGCCAACTTGGCCTCATAGACATATGTAGAACACTACACCCAACAGCTGCAAAACACATATTCTTTTCCAATGCACATGAAATGTTCTCTAGAATAGACTACATCTTAGGCCACAGAGCAATCCTCAACAAGATCCAAAACGTTTAGATAATACAAAGTATCTCTCTGAACGACTACACCATCAAGGTAGAAATTAATAACAGTAAGAGCAAGGAAAAAAAATCAATTACATGACAACTGAATAATACTCTGCTTACACATCACTGGGTAATAGAAGAAATCAGAGATGGAATCAAAAATTTCCTAGAATCAAAAGAAAATGAAAACATATCATACCAAAACCTTTGGGACACAGCAAAAGCAGTCCTCAGAGGACAATTTATAGCAATAGACACACACATCAAAAAAGAAAAAAGGGACAAAGTCAAAACATTAACTACAGAACTCAAACAAACAGAAAGAGAGCAGCAAAAAAAGCCCTCAGCCACTAGAAGAAAGGAAATAATAAACATCAGAGCAGAAATAAATGAAATAGAGAATAGGAAAAACAATAGAAAGAATCAACAAAACCAAAAGTTGGTTCTTTGAAAGGATCAACAAAATCAACAAACCACTAGCCAGACTGACAAAAGGAAAACAAGATAGGACACAAATAACCCAAACAAGAAATGAAATGGTGGATATTACAAACAGACCCAGCTGAAATAAAAGGATTATAATGGAGTATTATGTAAAAGTGTACTCCAACAAATTTGAAAACCTTCAGGAAATGGATAAATTTCTAGAAACACACTACCTACCCAAACTACCACAGGGTGATGTTGAAAATCTGAACAGACCTGCTCTGACCAGGATCACAACAGAGGGTCCTGGACCGAGGTGCATAAGGATGTAGAACAAAATTCTAACTCACAAACAAAGACCAAATTTACTGGCCTGAAAGAGACTGGGGAAACCCCAAGAGCATGGCCCCAGACACCATTTTAGCCCAGTGGTGAAGTCACTCCTGAGGTTCACCATTCAGCTGGGGACTGCACAGCCCCATAAAACAAAACGGGACTAATGAGGCACAGCAGTCCAGGGACAAGGATTAGAAGGCAGGATGGGACAGGAAAGGTGGTAATAGGGAAACTAAGATTGAGAAAGGACAGTGTTGACATGTCGTGGGGTTGTTAACCATTGTCATAGGGCAATATGTGTACTGTTTAATGAGAAACTGTTTGTTCTGTAAACCTTCATCTAAAGTACAAAAAAAAAAAGAATTATCTATGAGAGATCAAATTGATAACAACAACTCAAAAGATTTGACAGGAAGCCTAGGGGGCAATGAGTTGAAGATAATGGTGATGGAATAATTTGGAAAAGGATAGTGAGAATAG
>NW_004444078.1:88609-118607 GCF_000243295.1 Trichechus manatus latirostris
ATTTGACAGGAAGCCTAGGGGGCAATGAGTTGAAGATAATGGTGATGGAATAATTTGGAAAAGGATAGTGAGAATAGCAGCACAACTAGAAGAATGTAATCGATGTCACTGAATTGTACATGTAGAAATTTTTGAAATGGTGTATCTTTGGCTATGTATATTTTCACCAAAAAAAAAATGTTCTAGAAGGAAGAGGGTTGACATGTCGTGGGGTTGTTAACCAATGTCATAAAACAATATGTGTAGTGACTGTTTAATGAGAAACTATTTGTTCTGTAAACCTTTGTCTAAAGTACAATAAAAAAATGTAAAAAATAAGAAAAATGAAATATTTTAACCTTCATTTATTCCTTCACCAATGTGTTTTCTTTTTTACATAACACAAAATTCTGACTATATCATATTTCTTCTGCCTGAAGTGGAATTACTAAATCGATTAGAAACACTTTGTTACATAATTGTGACCTTTGTTGAGTTTTTTCCTTATCTTTTTCCCATCTTCACTTATTATAAAATTCTGTCTCTCTTTTTTTTTTTCACTTCCATAATATGTTTGTCTTCTCATTTGCATTTACCCTTTAATTGTCTTAGATTAGACAGACAATCAAATTTCAAACTTGCAATAGCCCCATGACTTATCTCCCGATAAGAATTACTCTGCTATGCAAGTAATTGTTACAATGCAGAATTCTGACAGTGCTACTTCCCTGATCAAATCTTCAAAAAATCCACTTGCTAAAAGTAAAAAAGAAAAAAAAATGCTTAGCCTGGTTTTTGAATGTCTAATCCTAAACAATGATAAAGGACATCAAACTCGGTAGAGTGGAGGGTCAGCAAAAAAGAGGAAGACCCTCAATGAGATGGATAGACACAGTGGCTGCAACAATGGACTCAAGCATAACAATGATCATGAGGATCACACAGGACTGGGCAGTGTTTCTTTCTGTTGTACACAAGGTCGCTATGAGTCAGAAGCAATTCGAAGGCACCCAATAACAACAATTCTAAATTAGCTTCTCAGACACATTTTTTCCCCATATACATGTTTATTACATGCTTGAGTCAGACTATGGAGTCCTAGTGGCACAATGGCTGAGAGCTCGGCTGCTAACCAAAAGGTTGGTGGTTCAAATCCACAAGCTGCTCCTTGGAAACCTTATGGGACGGTTCTACTCTGTCTTATAGGATCGTTGTGAGCCAGAATCAACTCGAGAGCAATAGTTTGGTTTAGAGTGAGACTAAGTTTTATACCATTCACAAAGTACAACCTATATTTTGTCTCTCTATTGTTTACTTCACCTAGACAATCCTGTTTAAAATCTTTGTTTAATTCCCATCTATCTTTTAAAGCCCATATCAAATGCTACTTAATCCTCTTAGCTAGCAGTGATATCTCCATCTTCTCAACTTTTTAGTGTAGTTAAATATTTTTGCATATGAGAGCCAACTTTATTCTCAAGAAAGAATCTCAAAAATATTATTTAATTGTAACTCAAATTAATTTTTATTGGGAGTGACAAAGTGAATTTCTGAATGTAGAAAAATAAGAGAATATAATCTTGACACATTGCTTTCTGATTATCTGACTCTACTCACTAATAAATTTGGTTGCTATTAAAATGCATAATTAACAAGTGCTTTAGATAATCTTTAAATATTAGAAGTGTTAAGTGAGTACTTGACAGATGCCATATTACATACTGCTTATAAGTAAACTTTATAGAAAGTATCTATAAGGTATATACTCCTTTTATTAAACTTCTAATCTTTCCTCTAGCCCTAGACCAGTCTGTGAACTGTGCTATGACAGGTTGTTTGCATTGACAAGTTCTACTTTTACTGTGAGAATATTATTTACTTATGGTCATATTGACAAAGTGGTTAAGAGCTCAGGCTGCTTACCAGAGGTCAGCAGTTCGAATTCAACAGTAGCTCCTTAGAAACCCTGTGAGGCAGTTCTGTTCTGTCCTATAGGGTCACTATGAGTCGGAATCGACTTGATGGCACACAGCAACAACAATATGGTCATTTTTAAGGTAACCTAGATAAAAGTAATCACTTAACTAAAATTAGAGACTTTCTGAAACACCACATAAATCCTATGGATTTAAAATTATTTTATTTCATTTAATTTTTCAGAAACTCTAAGATATAGCTTTATTGACCAGAATCCTTGTTTAACTGTCGATATGTCTCCATAAGTGACACCATGCATTTTTTTGACATATTATGATAAGAATGTTTTGAAATGAGCATTATTTTGAGCAAATTCGCAGAAAAGAAAACAAAGATAGTTATCCATATGTTGAAAATAGCTTAAAGGACTTCCTATATAACAAGGGTTATTTTCCTCCTAGAAAAGAAAACAAAATTATGTCTGACTACTAAACTCATTTTTGATGAGACTCTTAAGGATAATTTTTTTCTTGCTGGGAAATATCTGTCACTGCTCTTGCCTTTAGCAATTACATTACAAATATGGGGATTCTTTGCATATAATGTGAAAACAAGTACTAACGCATTCGCAATGGTATGTCAACCTTCTTGAACCTCCGAAGATTTATTTCTCCAGATTCTTCATTAAATAAAGTTTATTAAACCTGATAAACTTAATCTGTCTCTAGCGTGCTTTCACAAGATGCTTGAAAAATTCTTTGATTGCCGTTTACAATTGTATTTGAAGACTAAAGAAAAATAGACTAATAAGAAGTGAAAATAAATCAAATTTCTTTGAGAACAAATGGGAAAAGGAGCAGCATAATAAGAAGAAAACTTGAGCTGCCATTGACCAAAGGGATTAAGCGAACCATTGCAGGGCAGGAAATCATTATTTTGTGGTTGTTATGGTGTAAGAATCCTCTAAAGATTGGTAACTGAATCAAAGACATAACAATCAACAAGCATCTGCAATATATAATGGCCCCACAAACTAGTTAAAGATGTGTGTGTGCTCACATATACACACATATAGGCATACACACAATGGTCTAGTAATTGTAACCATTCCATAGTACAAAGAGAACAAAATATCATCTGGTTAGATGATGTTCTTAATTATTTTGGGTCCATTTATAAAAATGATCAAATGTGCAAAAAAGAAAAATAAGCAAAATTGATTTGCCTGAATTTCATCTTCAGCTTGAGACGAAATATGTTCCACCAATGCCACTCCCCGCCACCACTTTTTTTCCATCTGTAACAAATGAGTGACAATAGTTCTTCAGGCAGTTTCATTTCCAAAATGCAATCATTAGGGCTTTACTCGAGTGCTAGAAAAAAGATGAAGTGACAAGTCAATTCAAATATAATACAGATATGAGAAGATTTTTTTCCACTTTGAGTAATTGTGAATTTAAGTTTCCAATGCACAATATTTTAATTAGGCCTAGAAAACTCCTTATATGTATTTTTTAAAAACGACAATATTTTAATGAGCAAAAATTTTGAACGCCCAATTTTGAATTGAGGATCTTAAAAATATTTACTTTCAAAGCCAGCATCATATATATAATTACACAATCCAGTATCTCTCTCTATCCATCTATCCATCCTTTCTTCTATCCGTCTATCCATCCATCCATCCATCCATCCATCCATCCATCCATCTGTCTATTTATCTATCTATCTATCTATCTATCTATCTATCTATCTATCTATCTATCTATCTATCTATCACCTATCTATGTAGCCCTGGTGGCGTGATGGTTACGTGCTCGGCTGCTAACCAAAAGGTCATCTGTTCGAATCCACCAGCTGCTCAGTGGGAGAAAAAACCTCGTGATCTGCTCCTGTAGAGGTTTCAGCCTAGGAGACCCTATGGGGGGAGTTCTACTGTGTCCTGTGAATTGGAATTCATTCAACAGCACACAACAACAACATACACCCTCACACGCATACATATGTATAGAAAGAGAAAATCTTCACTTGACACTGGGTTAAGCCATAAAACTATGCTTCAAATTTTACCCTCATCAAAAACTAGCTGAGTTATCTTTAGAAAGTCATTTAGCCTATCAACCTTTTCTTTACACATTCAAAATGGAATTGTTAATACTTAATTTGTAAAGCTGATACGATGAGCAAATTAAGTGCAGAGTCTTGACTTCTGTCTCAGATAGATGCTCAGTAAATTCCAGTTCCTTCCCATTGCTTCTTTTGGAAACCTAGAAGCTTAATGACAAGATTTCTTCCAGTACAGTCACATCTCATTATCAAACAAAATATCTCAACCTCCATAGTTGTCAAACCCTGCAGTTTGCTCTCTGAATATAAAATTCTATATTTTCTCTCCGTATCATCTATTTCCATTAAAATTGACCTTTGGGTCTTAGTTTATTTAATCATTTACTTTACAAAAACAGTATCAGACATCAATTAGTAAGTGTCAAAAACTGGGTAGAAATTTTCTAAAAACAAAACGAAAACAACTCAATGCCTGCATTAGACGAGCTCACAGTCCATTACATATAACCAACTTAAATACCTAAAAGGAAGAACATAATATAAAAATGTGTGGAATTATATTTTTATCTTCTCAGTATTATACCCACAGACCCTCATGGTAATGTACACACAAAGTCAAGCAATCAATTCCTAGCACCTCCATTCTTATGTGTTCTGCTATCCAAAACACCTATTCTTCACTCTCATTGAAACATGTAGTTTTCCCAATTCTAGTATTTTTTTTTCTAGTAGTATTTTTTTTTCTAGTAATGTAACTCTGGTTTATTTATTCCTTATGATCATTCACTTTAAATGACACTTTCATTAGAAAATTCAATCTCCTTATCTTTCTTAGTGAGACTTGTGGTTCAGGATGGTGATATTTATATTGTGCTGTTAATTACATTCCCAGATGTTATATGGTCATTCGCTTTTTAACAAATATTTACTACAAGCAGACCTCAATCCAGGTGTTGGGGGTATAAAGATAAACATGGCAGGCTGTTTTACAAGTCATCTTTGACTTATTTAACCTGTCTCAAATTGTTTTCTTAATTTTAAGATGGGATTAATAAACTTACATTGCATGGTTTCCATAAAGATCAAAGGAGGGAATGGATGTAAATGTTATGGACTATAGTAAGCCTTGATATATTTTTATTATTAATATTAGTCTAAGTATTTCAATCATGTTGCTATTGTTGTTGTGTGTTTATTGAGTCAATTCCGACTCATAGCGACCCTACAGGACAGAGTAGAACTGCCCCATAGTGTTTCCAGGAGTGGCTGGTGGATTCAAACTGCTGACCTTTTGGTTAGCAGCCTGAGCTCTTAACCAATTTGCCACCAGGGCTCCATTTCAATCATAGGGGCAGCATATTCATCCTGAAATATATGTACTAATGAGAAAATAAAATAAGACCGTGTTTCCCCTTTATTTAAAATATCTGATATCCACCCAGTCACCCATATTTTTCTCATCAATAAATCATAACATGTGTGACTATGTATGGCCTAATTATCTAATATTTGAACACTATTGTACATTTTCCAGAAGAACAATTTCCTGGAAGAGAATGTAAAGTTGCAGGAATACTAATGTTCTGAGTGTTTGGCATTTCTCCCAGAAGTGCTACAAATAAACACCTGAACACTTACACCTTCAGAACCAGTAGGTTTAAATAGAATTCTGTTTAGGTTTTTGAATTGCGACATATGTTAATCCCAATGAGAGTCTCTGCATGAAAGGAATGTTAGCAGAATTTCAACCTGGTAGTATCAGAATAGCTTGCTTCTTTGCAGTAAACATGCTATAAATAATCTGACCTTTGAAAGTTTAAAACCTCTAGGAAAAGAGTCAAAAGGTTATTATCTGAGACCAGCCATCATGCACTAAGGATTCAATAACACTTAACATACTTGCACAATTTGTGATCAGCTTTAATGTAATACTATATAATATTATTAATATAATAAAACATTTTATGTTAAAATATTTTTATTTACTGGTACTCTTTTTTTCTCAAATTGATCAAATAACAAAATTGATTTGCAAGTGAATGTGGTTTAAAAAGTATTTGAAAGAAAATTTTTCAACTAATAATTAAAATACTTTGTCAAGTGTTTGCAATTAATTTTGATATTAGTTTTGATATTGTTAATATATATATTTTTAAATAGAGATAAAGAGAATTTTTCCAAGTGGAAGTTCATCTCTTAGAGCATCAGGATTTAGCAGTCATGCACACATTTCAATGTACACAACCAGAGTTAACAAGGAAGCCTAAAAATGGGTCCATGTCACAATGTCTAGGGAAGAGGCTGCTTAGGCTCACTGCTTCAGGATTCCTCTAGCATTCAAAAGGGAGATAAAAAGAAGTAAGGAGAAATAGAGAGGGAGGAAGAAAGGGAGGGGGAGAGAAAGGCGAAATGCACAAAGAGGACAAATATCCAGGGAAAGCTTGGACAACTCGTTAGGGTGGAGTCCCCATCCCTGGTCACTCTTTGAAACAACAAAATGGACACAGTTGCAAACTGTGATGACCTTATGATGACCAATTGTGCTGAAGCTCTTTTTGGTAGTATGACACATACATGGAAAGAAATGATATGTTCACTCTCCTTCATAAAGCTGTCAGCCTTGTTGATTTTAAGTGTATTGAAAGAGGTAGAGGGAACTGATATAGATTCTAGCTGTAGTTACTGATTCCTTGCTGACATTCTTTCTTTCTAAATAAGAGAGCACCTGATTTAGAATGTCATGGAGAAGAATGGGCTACTGAAGGTTAGTATTGTGCCTCTTCCCCCTTGGGGGATCCACAGGAGTGAGAGTCATATGCCACTGCTTTATAAGCATAGTCCAGCCAGCACACCCTAGTGTTAATTTAAAGACCTCTTGATATCTCTCCAAAATGATTACTTTAACTTATTTAAAGGTTTAAAATAATAAAGAGAAACAATTACTATAACTTGTATAGTATCTATATTATCATGGGGGAAAAGGGAGATTCATACGCACACATAGTGAGGAACACACTGATTTATGTGCCAATTCAAACAAATGTAGGTAAAATATTTAGTTCCTTTTTTCAAAATACATTATCCTTCATGGAATGTGTTTATAAGGCAAGCTTCTCTTGTGATATCCATTTGCGTAGTAGGTCACTTATTCCTGAGCTTTTGCTACAGTTCCATTAAAACATCTTTCAGATTAGATATTTTGGAATGGAAAGTCTAGTGATTTAGTCGGACTATCGTGAGGTGATGATGGTAGTAACACCTTTCTAAAATGTGAGATTGTTTCACCTCACAACCCCAGTAAGTAACTACAGTCTCCACTTACAAATGAGAGAACTTAAGCAGAAAACTTTGAAAGTATTTTTATTCTAATGATTATTGGAGGACAATGGACAAAGAATAATACTGAAAAGCATAGACAGGTGAAGGCAAAATGTTAAGTTTAATATATTACATATTTATCATTATTACTATTTTTACTATTATGACTTACAAGTTCTTGCTCTGATTTTTTTATGAGAAGGAAAACAGGCCCTCCAAGTTATTCAGCTTTTATCTACATAAGGTTTTTCTCTTATATCTCACAGAAATAAAACTTGTGAGAATCACAATGTGGTAAAAACATATCTATGAGGGAAATTTCTGAAATTATAAAACATTTCGTAAATGAAATTGAATTTATTCACTTAAGACATAATTGAAATCACCACCTTTGAGATGTAGAAAAGTTTTCTCTAAACCAGTCAATTCCAATACAAAGTATAGTGGATATTGATATAGATATACTAACATATACATAAATATATATATGTATATATTCACTATGTACAATACATGACATATATAAAATAAATTCATGGGATATGTACACTGTTATGCTTACATAAATATTCCCTGGTATCTCACTTTTCAAGTGCCACTCTTTATTTTCATTTGTAAGTAGAAAATATTTGAGCTAAATCCCCACCCTGCTCAGTGAGGCAGGCGTGAACATGTTGCTGTTAAAAATTACCCACTTCCATTCACTGCACCACCCTCATCAGCGTTTATGGGGTGTCCAGAGAACTCTGTGCGCTTCCAGAAAGATAGACCCTCCCTTGCCTCAACCTGGCCCAGAGCAGATTGAAGGAATGGTCGCCACTCTACTCTGCAGTACCCCACCTCAAAACTTCTGTCTGGCCACTGCCAAGGCTTTTTAAAAAAAAACTTTTTTTTTTTTTTTTAATTTTGAAAATAAAAGCAAAGCAAATAGACAAGTCACAGAAAAAAAAAAGAAAATATATTAATAAATACACAAAATTTTTTCATACATTTATTTTCACTTTTCTCACAAGTTGCTCTTCTTACCTTTTTTAATTTAGTGTGCTTTTTCAGTATAGTGCCTACAATGTTGTATTGATGGTCTCCCTGACCTCATGAATACTTAATCTAATCTTTCCTCAAATTTCTTGATTGTTCTGAAACTTTTGGCCTTATGACTACACATCTCTATATTTTTGTCCTTGCTGGACATTATTGCACAGAATTATCCTATTTCTAATGAATCATCCTTTTCTTTCTAAATTCTCTCAGTCAGGATTTTATTGAATTTACTAATCTGTGTCTATGCTAATTTATCCCATACCATTATACCTAACCCTGAAGTCTTTCCCGAAGGCCAGTCAAAAGTGGTAAATAATAATTGGCTTCTGTTATCAATATGCAAATATACCAGGGTCATTTTACTCTCAACAAATTAAAAAACAAACATCATTCTTTGTGTGTGTGTGTGTTTGTGTATGCATGTGTGTGTGTAAAAGTATAAAGAGCTGATACTTTTGAGTAAAGTGTATATTGGAATTACTTGTCCTATTCTTGCAACTTTTCTCTGAGTTTGAAATTACATCAATATAAAAAATTACCGAAACAGACAGATATTAATTGAATGTTTCCTCCCTTCTCTCCAACATCTGTGAATGGTTCACCATTCTTCTCATGACTGGTACTTAAATTCATAAATGTTAAGAGCCAAAGATTTTTGACACAAAAATTAAATTGTTTCAAATCCTGGTTGTACCATTTTTAATTAATATGACCTTGCCCTATGCCCTAAACCTCCCTCATTTGTATTCTCCTCTGTCAAATACAGATAATACTAACACTTATTTTATAAGGTTTTGAAAAAATTAAGAGAAATAAAACACAAAATCTGTTGGCACAGTTGGTGATACATACTTATATATGGAGATGTATATATATATAGTAAGATTGTAAGCATCAGCTTATTATTGTTATAGTTATTGTTATTTCTGCCTGCACTTTCACATGTAATCAGGTGCCAAGTTTATGAATCCTACCTCTCCAAAACCATCCTTCCTTTTCTCAATCTGTGTGCATTATCTTGTTTTACCTATGTTTGTTATTACAAAGATTTCATCACCTTCAGTTTCCAAACCATGTTATTTATAGCTGTTAGTTTCATAGACTTATACTACAACTCAAATAGTGTCTTTTCCTTTGCTCATTAACCAAAACAAACAAACACACACACACGCCCAAAAAAAATACTCATGGCTGTAGAGTCAATTCCAACTCATAGGGACCGTATAGGACAGAGTAGAACTGCCCTATAGGGTTTCCAAAGCTGTAAATCTTTACAGAAGCAGACTGACACATCTTTCTCCCACAGAGTGGCTGTTGGGTTCAAACTGCTGACCTTTCAGTTAGCAGCTGAGCACTTCAGCTACTGTGCCACCAGGGCCCCTTCTTTGTTCATTAGCCTTGATTATCTTTGCTCATTAACCTTGATTATTTCTCCATGATCTTCCAAATTAATTCAAGGGCATCAGATTGGCACTTGAAGCCTTTGAAAATATGGCCCCAATATACTTAATATTTTACCAAGCATGATGTCTTTCTCCAGGAACTGGTCCCTCCTGATAAAATATCCAAAGTACTTGAGACATGTCTCGCCATCCTCGCTTCTAAGGAGCATTCTGGCTGTACCTCTTCCAAGACAGATTTGTTCCTTCTGGCAGTCCATGGTATAGTCAATATTCTTGTCAACACCATAATTCCTAATTTATGCTTGGTAATGTAGAGGGTCAGTGAAAAAGAGGAAGATCCTCAAAAAGATGGATTGACACAGTGCCTGCAACAATGGGCTCAAACATTGCAACAATTGTGAGGATGGCGCAGGACCGAGCAGCGTTTCATTCTGTTGTACATAGGGTTGGTTGCTATGAGTCAGAACTGTCTCAACAGCACCTAACAACATACTTTACACTATTATTAACTCTCAGTCAGACTGCCTAAGATCTAGACAAATGTCTTATTACCTGCCTCTGCACCTTTCTCATGCTGTGTTGAACTCCACTTTTGTCTTAACTCCTCTTCCTACTTAGGTTTCTGTCCAAATCCTTTCTATATGTATTGAACAAGGTCACAAAATTCTCAAAACTGGACCAGTAAGCAACATCATGATAAACGGAGAAAAGGTTGAAGTTGTTAAGGATTTCATTTTACTTAGATCCACAATCAACACCCATGGCAGCAGCAGTCAAGAAATCAAAGGATGCATTGCACTGGCAAATCTGGTGCAAAAGATCTCTTTAAACTTTTAAAAAGCAAAGATGTCACTTTAAGGACTAAGGTGCGCCTAACCCAAGCCATGATGTTTTCAATTGCCACATATGCATGAGAAAGCTGGGCAACGAATAGGGAAGACTGAAGAAGAATCGATACCTTTGAATTATGATGTTCACAAAGAATATTGAATATACCATGGACTGCCAAAAGAATGAACAAATCCATCTTGGAAGAAGTACAACCAGAATGCTCCTTAGAAGCAAGGATGGTGAAATTTCGTCTCACGTACTTTGGACATGTTATCAGGAGGGATCAGTCCCTGGAGAAGGAAATCATGCTTTGTAAAGTAGAGGGTCAGCAAAAGAGTAAAACCCTCAACAAGATGGATTGACACAGTGGCCGCAACAATCGGCTCCAGCATAACAACCATAATGAGGATGGCACAGGACGGGGCAGTACTTCATTCTGTTGTACATAGTGTTGCTATGAGGTGGAAGTGACTTGATGACACCTAACAATAACACCAACAAGGTAACTATTGTACTCAATAAACCTCAAAGTCTCAGTGGTTTAATGCAATAGTTTATTTCTTGCTCATGGGAAGCCTCCAGATAGGTGTTCTCGCTTGACAGGCAGTTCTCCTCTAGAGATAATTCAGGGATCCAGGCTCTGTCAATCATCTGGTTCTGCCATCTTCAATTCAGGAAGTAGCTACAAGCACTGTCTCTGCTTTCAGATTACAGTGCTCATTTCCATCAAGTTAGTGGAGAGGAAAAGATCGTGGAGGGCTTTATCAGCCAGACCTTAAGATGCTCAAATAATTTTTGCTCTCATTTCATTGTCTAAAACTCAAGTCACGTGGTTTCACTTCATCAGGAAGTCTGGGCAATGTGGCCTGGCTATGTGCTCAAGAAGAAGATACAGGTCTTGATAAATAGCAAAAAGTCTCTGCCACACTACAATTCTCTGAATATTTAAAATATTCTCTTTTCTATGAAGCCATTACTAAACCTCCCAGACACATGTGATCTAAGGTATATAATAAATAGATGAGAACACAGAAACTAATTTACATTTAGTAACTTGCTTTTAGGTATTACAAGATGCTACTAATGAAAATGTTGTGTCAAAGTTGTTATTAAAGTAGATTGTAAAATGAGAGATCATGAATCCCCTTCATGGAAATGGAATAGATTCTCATCTATCTAGAAAAGTAAATGTAGTCATACCAGATAGCAAAAGGATGAGTTAATTAATCTCTCAAGGTCCCTTATGACCTTCTAATTCTAATGATTTAAATGCTTTTGAAAAGGTATTTCCAGGTGTCATTTCAGTTTTTATCGTGACAGTGCACAAAACTTGAGTCAGGTTTTTAAGTTTTCCAAATGCCAATGCAAATGGAATTTCCATACAGTAAATTTTTTTTAAACCAGTATACACATTATTTTAGTAAATTGAAGAGAACAAAATGAAATTAAAGAGGATATTCTCTCTACATCTTATTAAGAAAAAGTAAACCCCATTGCAAATTAAAAATTAAAATCTTATTGCCCATATTTTGGAATTATGCAATGAAAGCTGACTATATTGCAAACTGATTCAGATAATGTAGAATATAATGGGGCTTTCTAGACAATGCTGTGCTTCATGTTTTCACTCTAGCTTTCACTTCACAGATAGCTTCCTCCAGATGTTGCCAGGCAACAACAGCTCATAGAAAGAGATTTCTTGTTCATAAACTAAACCTCCTTGGTAATACAATGAGACTCAAGATTTTTACCACCTGTTCAAGTAAAATAACTTCAGTCATAATCTCAAAGAAAAGGATTACTTTATAGATTTCAATTAAAAAATAGGACAGTGACCTTAAGAGAAAGATCTGTAATTGGAATGATGATCATGACATTAATCATATTCATACTGTCTGCTGCATTAGAAGGACAAAACGGGAGACTTCTGAAAGATATTTTCAACTTGTACAAATAATGTATTATACAAATAGGAAATTAATAGAAGAAAAACTGATATAATGGCCCTTGTGAAGAATTACCAGACTTACAGCTACAATTTAAGAGTAATTTTTGCTGCAAGGTTCAGGGTCAGACCAATTTTTGCAATTGGGAAGAATGGATATGGATGAATGTGTTATGTTCATAGCATCTAGATAGAGAGATTAATTACTTCTCCATATTTTGGACAGTAATATCCATGAATATGTAACTAATATGTTTGGTGGAATATTTTTCACAATATCATACATTAAATAGTGATTTTAAAAAGCGATCACTAGAAATAATAATAGCAAAGCTTTTGCATTCTCTATCTCTTCCTCTGTTTTGTTTGCATGAAAAGTTTGTTCATAGGAAAAGTTTGAGTAGCTTATATCCTTTCCCATATTCGTAGTCACAGGACAATTTTATGTGTTCTCATTAGATGAAGAATTAGAGAAAGAAATAGGTCAGTTGAGAGGAGAAAATGGGAACATTCTCGAGTGTGAGTCAGGAAAATGCAAATATACTATGTTGAGTAAGAATCAGAGTAGAAAATAATTATAAAAATGTTTACCATGACTACTGTGTACTTATGTTTTTTAAAAGCCCTGGTATTTTTAAGCACTTTACAAATATTTTACTACTCAGATGCCAGTTTGCACATATCTTTCATCTTTTCAAATATACAATTTCAAATATAACCATTTTCACCACACGTGTACCCATAAATTTATTACTCTCAGCTATGGTCAGCTTTCTCTGTTATCTAGCTTTGCAGGGGGCTCTTATGGTCTCATTATTCAAATTTTCTGTTTTTTTATACATCATACATGGATTACTAATTTTCAAAATACAATACTACAAAAATAACTTCAGTGTTAAAATAACTGTAAGTAAAATTACTAAGTTCCATATATATAAGATTTACAGTTTCACTTACTGTAACCATTACTCATTAATGCATTGCACTATGTTAGTGCATTTATAATGGCAGTCCTGTTTCTCATGAAGTGTATAGTCTAGTAGGTTGACAAAATATGATTCAAAACATAGTCATAATGGCAAAAAAATGTATATGAATTCAATGTAGGAAAAAAATCCATTCTCCTAATGAGATTTATCACAATGATATCCTTTACATTATTGCAGACTCCAATAATGTTATCAGTCTTTGATGTCCTGAAGGCCCCATTATATTTGATAGTATTCTTTGTGCTCTCATTTTTTTTCAGTTTTGTTTCCACCTATTCACTACTGTCCTTGGCGGTCAATGGATGGGCAGAAATTTTTCATTTTGCTGAGACATGTGTTTTAATTTTTCAAGCTTTGAGACAGATATGAAGTGAGTCACTTTGCTGGTAAGCCTAACTGCAAAACCAGTCTCTAAGCATTTATATTTCTATGCTGCATGGTTGCTATAGTTTAATATGTGAATCTATTTCATCCTCAGAGTCACCTAGTGAAGTATCTATTATTGTCCTCATTTTTAGCTGGATAAAGTGGAGATATTTATATTGCAAAGATTATGGGATGAAGCATTTGTGAATATTAAGTCTGTTTGAGACTTCCACCTCCTGTATGATGGAAGACGTAGTACTAGACTAACCTTCTGCTAAGAACAACTATAAAACTGGATAAAGTTCAAAAAAAAGAAAGAAAGAATAGAAATGCAGGACTTTAGCAGCCAAGATCCTGGAGCGAAGATGCATTACTGTCCTATTGATGCTGTAATAAATTACCACAAACTTAGAGGCTTAAAATGAAACAAATTTATTATTTGACAATTCTGGAGGTCAGAAATCTGAAACAGATCTTATGGGGCTAAAATAATGTTTACAGATCTGCAATGATTCTCAAAAATCTAAGGGAGCATCTATTTCCTTGTCTTTTCCAGCTTTTAGCGGTTACTTGCATTCCTTGGTTCATGGGCCCATTCCAGCAATTGCATTACGCTGACCTCTGTTTCTGTTTTCCTGTCTCCTTCGTTGGCTCTGACCTTTCTGCCTCCCACTTATAAAAGACTTTATTGATTACATTATGCCCACATGGGAAATTCAACATCGTCTCCTCATCTCAAGAGCCTTCATTTAATCACACCTGCAAAGTTCTTTTTTCCATGTAAAAGACCATGTTTACAGGTTTCAGGAATTAGGCTCTGGTCATCTTTAAGTGGACATTATTCTGGCTGCCACAGAGAGGAAGTGCATTGGCGTGAGACTGCACTCACCGCTGCTTTTTCCTCCACTGGCATTTAACCTTAGGCAGGATGGAGCCTTGTCAGAGTAGAGGCATAGAGCTCAAATAAAAAGAAGCAGCCTACATCCTCCAGCACCACTCTTGGGTTGGGAAGACAAACAATATTTCTGGGTTACTGAAGAAGTCAGGAATTGGGGAGGGCTGGAAACTCTGGTGGCATAGTGGTTAAGAGCTATGGCTACTAGCCAAAAAGTCGGCAGTTTGAATCCACCTGGTGCTCCTTGGAACCCTGATGGGGCAGTTCTACTCTGTTCTATAGGGTCACTATTAGTCGGAATAGACTCGACCGCAGTAGGTTGATATCATAGAAAAGGAAAATTGTAAACAATCAGCCTGAATATCCTGCATACAATTTCCCCTCAAAATATAAAATAACCCTTAATTTGTGCTTGTGTTAATTACAGAAAACTAAGCAAAAGGCAACTGACAAAATGTTAAAAACTATTATTGACAGACCCTTAAAGTGACCCCGTCATTCCCCACCTTCTGGTATTCATGCTCTCGTATAATCCCTTCTCCTTGAGTATAGATGCAGCCTAAGATTTAATCCTATACAATTGAATGTGTCAAAGTCGATGAGATGTCACTGCCATAATTACATTACACTATATAATACTATGTCTTACTAGTCAACTGGCTCTAGAGACTCCTTGATGGCTTAATGAAGTAAGTGGTCATGTTTGAGACACCCACATGATAAGGAACTATAGCCAACCTCTAGGAACTGCAGGTAGATTCTAGGAGCTGAGAGAGGACTCCAGCCAACAGCCATTACAAAGTTGGACCCTCTGTCATACAACTACAAAGAAATGATTTCTTGCAACAACCCCAATGATCTTCAAAGTGTATTCTTCTTTACTCAAACTTCCAGATAAGAACAATGCCTGGCTGACACTTTGGTGTTGTCTTATGAGATACTGACCAAACAGCCCAATGAAGCTGTGCTCAGATTCCTGACTCACAGAAACTATAAAATAATAAATGTATGTGTTTTGGGGGCTGCTCAGTTTGTGGTATATATATACGTATATATACATATATATATATATATATTTACTCAGCTATAGAAAATTTATACAAAAACATAAGCAGTCGATCCAGTAGGTTCATGGTGTTGGAGTAAAACCATAGATGGTGTTCACTTTGTAAAAGTTTAGTGATACACTTACTTCTGGTAGATAATATAATACATACTGTATATGTAGAATATAGCAAATACCAATGAATATTATCTATTTAGATTATAGGAAAAAAGTTTATTTAAAAGTATATAATAAACAGTTTATAAAGCACACACAAAAAATGTCAAATTTACACTGGGCTTAAATTAGGAACCTGGGTTGTTATTTTATCAGTGTGATATAGTGTTCTGATTGCTATACAATACATCAGAGACATTCTTTAAATTTTAATTTTTGTAGCTTCAAGAATTGCACAAAATCATCTATGCAAGATGAGTTGTATGATGATTATCAATAATATTTTGTATTTTTCTTTTCTTGTATATTTAATATTTATTTTTATGTAATCTGACTGTTCTCTTTCTGTACAGATATTACTTCTTTCTTAACAGAGTATTTGTTTTCGGTGCTCTGTTCTGCAAGAAAATGATTGTTCTACATGTTCAATGTTTAAAGGTTTCAAGGAAATGAAACAAAATAAAAACAAATTCCCACAGAAAAAAACAATAATTCAAGTAGAAAACCTTTTTTTTTTTAAATTTCTCATAATCTTTAGGGAAGCAAAACACTAAGCAAAATGTAATTTATGAAAAAATATATGATACAACATAATATGAAATATTAAGTAGTCTTTCTTCATGGGAAAGCATGATCACAAAGTAAGATCCTCGTTATTTTCTGCTGGCTTAGCTACATTTTAGTTTTGACAATAACTATGAAACTAAATCATAAAATTTTCCAAGTAGGTTATAGACCCAGTAGAGGCTACAAAGTTTTCTATGACCTAGCCTCAAAAGTTCTAGAAAGTCATTTCTGGAGCATTCTACCGGTTAAGCAAATTACTAATGCCAGTGCAGATTCAAAGAGATGGTAGCAATAAAGTCCACCACTTGATGGGGAATAGTACTTGAAAGAGAGAAGGATTGATGGTGTTCATCTTGAAGATAGGCTACCACACACTTTGTCAATGAGAAGATCAGACAGGAAACTTAAGGGGAGAGCTGAGTAAGGGCTGATATTTATTCACCTGTTCATTTCCTATTTGATCATGGGTAGCCAGTGGCTGCCTTCTTCTGCCAATAGACATTACCCTAGTTAGACGCCTCCTGTCCTTTAGCTACAGGTTTTGCTTTGTTTTGGAAACCTCTCCAAGTCTTTGAGCCTTCAGGTCTAGGCGGTTCCAAAAGTTTTCAACTGTTGCTAATGCTTGGGGATGGAGAGGAGGCTGAAGGAAATCATTATCCTTGTTGCTTTCCCTTAACTCTTTCCACACATTTGTAAATAATTCATTTTTCATATTCTCATTAATCATCCCTTTTTGGAGTTCCATCTGCTCACTGCAGACCCCAAGCAATACAGGAAGAGGTTTCCATTGAAATTAATTTGAGAAAAGCATTAAAGTAAGAATAGGTTCAAAATTATTTTCATTTGTATTCAAAATTATTGCAGTTTATCATGCAGCATATATTTTTTAGTTGAGGTATAATTACATATAATAAATGCCTAAACCTTAAGTGTACAGTTAGAAGAGATTTGACAATTGTATAAAACTGTACGAACATCACTGCCCAATATTGATATAGAACTTTTATAGCACTTCAAAAAAGATCTGTTGTGCCCCTCTCTGGTCAGTCCCACCTATTACTGTATTTTAGGATTGTACAATACAGTCTATTGAACATCCAAATAGGAAAACCCTGTCAGGTTGACAGTTTAAAACGTGAAAGTATTTTGTAATCTTGAAGGGGTGTTGTGACTTGAAATACAAGGGAATGGAGGAATTACAGAAATGTGAGAAAAAAATGCTAATTATTCAGAAAAAAGGCAAAAATAATCTAGGAAAAAATATTACATGGAATAAAAGAAAATCTGTCACAATTTCTCAATGCTGTGAAATAAACTAATAAATAATGAATTTAATATAACAAGAGGTATAGAAAATGAGAAAAAAGGGGAGATTAAATGTAATGAAATAAACAGTCTAAAACTTCGTTACTGAATTAATAAATAAAACCATCACTGAAAAGAGTAGATACCACTAAAAATCAAGTTATTTCCAAATAAAAATGATTTTTAATAGTCATAATCAATATACTAGATAAAGAAAAAGAGATTAGAGCTATTAAAAAGCTCCTAAAAAAAAAAAAAATCAAAACCTGCTGCTATCCAGCCTTTCTGACTCATGGCGGCCACACGTGTTACGGAGTAGAACTGAGCTCAAAAGGATTTTCTTGGCTATAATCTTTATGATAGCAGATCACCAGGCCTTTCTTCCCTGGAGTGGCTAAGTGGGTTCCAACTACTAACCTTTAGTTAGTAGACGAGAGTAAACTGTTTCCACAATTGTGTTTAGAAAGCTACTAAATGATACAAAATAAAAAGCCATGTATCCTAAGAATATCTGATGCTTCTAAATTGAAGACTAATATGAAAATAATTCAGGAAATCCACAATATATAAATTCACTATTATACTTCTGGAAGTTTTCCCTAACAGGGCATGGGAGAGTGGGGGAGAATTGAGTTTGTTGACTAAAGGAAGACAGATTTTTCAGGAAATTGATTAATATGTTTCTCATAAGAGACATGTAACTTCATTAACGTTTATTAAACTTTTAAGAATACAGAAATAATTCTTCAATTATCAGAACAGAAAAAGTCAATCACATGATAGGTAAAAAGTCAGATTGGCCTAAAAATTCTCCAAAGCAACATTTAATTCCAGAAGACAGTGGAGCAATCGACAAAATTCTCAGGGAAATTCTGACAAAGTACACTACAACCAGTCAAGGTATTAATCAAATAATAAGATCATGCAGACATTATCAAACATGAAAGAACTTGAAGACTAAAATATTCCTGCTCATAATAGGACTTTTTAAAGTATGAATTCTAAAATCCATGTAATTAACTGATTATTCAAAATAAAGAAACGGGAGATAGAAAAGCCATGGTAACAATCAATGGTGACTACTAATTCATTTAAATTCAGAATGAATAATAAATACCTACAAGAATTGTAGTTAGAGGACTGAATGTAAACATTAAAAACCTAGACAATGTAACAATAACAACCTAATTAAGAAACAAGGTAAAGGAAAGGTCATACTTGAAAGAAAGGTTTTCAAAGGCCTCAGACTTCACAACAAGGAGTTACTTGATTCTTCCTCAAAATATTTATTTTATTTTAATCTTATCTTTTTTAATTTATTTTATCTATCTATTTATATTTTCATCTTTCTATCCCTCCATACAGTATCCAATAGATTCATCTATATATGCAGAGGGAGATCTCTGCAAACATGCTTACCCAATATTAATGATGCTCACTTATCAATGGCAGGATTTGGATTGCTGTTTTATATACATTTCTGGCTTGTTTGAAAGCTCTATTATTGAATGTATCAGTTTTACAAAATCAAAGAGAGATTATTTTAAAATAAAGATTGAAGTCAAAAAATATTCAGAATATGTTGTCGCTGGCTAAATCTGGCTAATGGCGATGAACAATTATTATTTTCTTCTTTTTCCCTACATTTATATATAATAAAATATTTTAAGAGAAAAGCTGAACAGTAGTCTGTTCTCCTTTCTTTTAAGATTCTGCTCTTTTCAAATGTAAAGTACTTTATATTAAAATCCCTTGTCAGACTCCCATGTAGTGTCCATACATTATAAAGCAAATTAGGAAATTACTTTGTTCGGTGGCAGTGACTTAGTCCAGTGAGGCTGTTTCCTTGGAACTAGCACACCGTTCTATAACTCTCAGATCAGACCTCACAGGTGACTACTCCATCTAAACATAAAGATAAGTTTTATCTCTCATATGGTGTAGGCAGCACTGTTTTTTTTTAATATGAAAGAAATATCCTATTATGGATATTTATATTTTTTGCTTCCTTTTTAATTTTCCAGGGAATCACTTTTGTTTTTATTTTATTCCTTAAAATGATTAACTCGATATTCGACTGACAATTATTCTCAATTCTCATGGTCACATCAACTTGAACAATTGATTTCAGGGTGAGGAGAGAAATGTTCACTAACATCCTATTTTATTAATTAATTAAACGTTGAGGTTATCATTGCAAAAGAACATACTACACAGGGAGTAAAATACCAGGGGTGGAATTTCCCCATTCTATATATGAAATTCATTGTGAATCAGAACTTCAGAAAGACTTAAAATGTGTTTTAAACAGTGAACACTGACATTCAGAGCTATTTCATTCTTTTTTAATCCAGATTTTTAACAGCCTGTAGCAGCATTTCAGAGGCACTACAATTCCTGCCAATTACCTTCCTCCAAAAAATAATTTCAGTTCACTTTATCATTCAACGTAACCAACAGAAAGCAGAAATCCACTTCAAATGTCCTTCAAATAGCTAGAAGATGAATTCAAGGGGATGTGAAATGTAAAACTCAGAAGATGGGGCCTAACTTTGATACTTAGTTGGTCTGATAGGGTAATTTTGTCTCTATATAGATCTCACTGTATAAGAAAAAGGAGGAGGAAAGGAAGCTGTAATGTGTCACCTTATCTAAATAAGGTACCTGTCATTCCTGAAATTCTGTTTAAACTATGATAGATGTTCTTATTCAACAAGAGAATCTCTTTTCTCCTTAGAAAACAGGTCTTTTAAAAGAGAAAGTAGTACTACTAGTCAACTACATTTTCTTGCTAGTGATGCTATGAACAATAGAAACTTAAGATTTTACTAAAGACAGCCTTGGATTTAGAGAGGAAGACAAGAACCACCCACAGGTGAGCTACTAAGTGGAAGCTTCTTTTAACGTGAGTCACACTGGCTTATCATCATTTTTTTCCACGTTGTGCTATTTTTAAAATTTTCACCATATTATTTTTTTTTCTGTAGATTTGGTCCACATTTTCTAACTTCATGGAATTTGCAGCTTATGTTTTTTTAGTGAAAACAAAATATGTTAAGCAACTTATAAAAGTATCATTCTTTCTCCTGGTCAGAGCCTGAAAAGAAGTGGAGGCATTCTTGTTAACAAAAGTTGAGTTTTATTGGGAGATCATTTTTGTTTTGTTTTGTTTTCATGTACAGCTCCCGCTCTCCTCTCCAGTAAACAGTACCCTAGTCAAGGTATGAATTGATTAGAGCTTCATTTCCTCAACCACCCTTCCTTTCTCAGGGATGATCAAAGTATGGACGAGATACCCACAATTTACCATTCTTAATTCCTCTCCTTCTTGCCTCTATCATCATCAAAGTTTCCTATACAACACAAGGCAGGTCATAGAGTTAACTTCTTCGATTTTTCAGAATTGGAGCTTGGATTGAGGGCAGAAAAGTGGGAAAGGAATGTGAGTTCATAGTTGTTGTTAGCCACAATTATATTAAAGTTTCCATTTTGCTTAAGCAAAGTTCAACACATATTTCTGCCACTTGCAACTAGATGCCTCAAGACTAAAACATACATAAAAATCAGATGCCTGTTGCCCAATTTAGTGTTTTATGTGGGCAGTTCCAAGAAGATGCAGTGATTGAAACAAACATTCTTGGTAAAGTGAAACATCAAATTAACATTTTTTAAAAAATAATTTGGATTGGATATGTGAATGCAGTAAACACACACACATATATACAATCACACACACATTATTAATTACATTGGTAGATAATAGTTCCAAAGATTTAAAATGTTTTAACAATTAGTTGAAAGACTGTCTAGCTTATTTTGTCCCACACTGTAAAAATAACATTCTTTAAAATGTTTTTTTTTTCAATTCCCTTTGATATATATCACAACTAAGTATTTGCATTGTTACATACTTTTCTTGATTAATGAGCGCTATGGATTAAGGCAGTGTGGACTTATTCTCCATGAACACTTTCCTAGTATACTTGGTAAGGGTTGAAACACTGGGCGTTGATATATTGAAAATGTAATGAACAAAAAGGCAATATAACCTATAGCTATGCACTAAGTACATGGAATGCACATACACACTTGGCATTCTGCTGTTATTTGACCTTAGGATTTAAAATTCTGTTCACTTCATCTAATGCCTTTAAACTCTGTATATTCCTCCACATGACATAGAAAACCTATACGCAAGACTATTTCTTCCTTCAGAACTTACAATGCTGTGCTTTTGCAAATTACTTAGGATTGTTCTTACCTTTCTTTTCTTCAATATCCAAACTAGATATATAGGTTACACCTAGCATGTTGTGTCCTCAGTGTCTTAGCAGCCACCATATTGGATAGCACAAATCTAAAGATTTTATGCATATGAATTCATAAACATGCTTCTAATGAAAACCATTCTAAATATAAAGTTGCACAGCTTATTTGTATTATTTGCATAGTTACATGTTGAGAGGAGGTATAGTATAATGATTAAGAAGATGATGTCTGAATCCAGACTGCATGGGTTCAAATCCCACCTTCACAGTTTACTAGCTGATGCCCTTAGGCTTCAATTTTCTGTCTGTAAAATCAAGGTTAATAATAGTACTTAATTCATAGTTCAGTGTGCAGATGAAACAAGTGAATATACACGAAGCACTAGACTAAACCTGACTCGCAATTAGCTTAGGTTTATATTAGCTATTTTTATATTTATGAACACGGAGAATTTCTCCCCTGAGGACTCATTAAAGCAAACAGCAACAACAATAAAAAGACTCTCAACAAACTAATTTTAAAAGCAAAGGAAATCATGCCCATTCAAATTTTATTTATGAAGAAATTGGAAACCCATAGTATGGATTTCAAATAATTCGGATTCATTAAAAAAACAACCAAACCAATTGCTGTGGAATCAACTGACCCCATGTGTTTCAGAGTAGATCTATGCTCCGAAGCATTATTTATACCCTTTTCTACTTCTTTTTTCTCATTTCTTCTTTCTCTTCTTTGCATTATTGAAAATATTGCATGATTGACTTGCTTTGTCTCTGTATTATTAAATATAGAAAATTCTAACAGAATAGGTCCTCAAAAGTTTAGAGAATAATCTGGTCAAATCTTGTTTGGAAATTTTGGCTACCAGAAAGAATGACACTGCCGATTCTACAGACAGTTTGTTCAGCTACTTTGTGTGCTAGAATAAGACGTAATAACATTTACATGTAATGAGATGTTTTGTCTTACTTTAAAGCCCAGGTGCTGTATATTTTCAAATATAGTCAAAGCCTTCTTGGCCTACCAAATAGGTGCAACGGATAGGAGTGAGGAAAATTTTTCCTTATCTCAGCTTGTTGACATTTTAAGTATTCTGAGCTTGGTGGCTTTTAGAATATGACATTTTGATGTTCGCTTAGCTATTTGAAATGGCAATTAGGACATTGAAAGTTGTACCAAATCATGTTATTTAATTTTAATTATAATCCTCACAGTCTCAACTGGTAAGCAGTTAGGCTAAAATATTCCTTAAAATATAAAGTGGGAAATACTTATTATTCTAATCTGCTTTTCATATTCCCAACTTGTCAGTCTTGGGAAAGTGGAAGTATTTGCAGATTGTCGACTGAGTTAAGGACGTAAAAAAGACTAGGAAAATTAAATTTGGGGTACATGACAGCTTGAGATGAGCACTTCTAGAAAAATGTGATTTCAAATATTACTTCTTACAAAGCAATTGTTTAAGTCAAACATTGTGCCTCAACAGAGAGATTAATTCTGTACTTATTGTAATTCAGATTCATTCTAAGATACAAGGGCAATTGCCACCAGTCAGGACTAAAATTAAGATAAAAAGACTTAGAGTAATATTTACTATAGGACTGAATTATGCCTCAAAAAGTGAGAGTTTCTTATAAAAATCCACAGAAAATCAAAGATTGCTCTGCTGAAACTTCACTAGACTGTTTCCCACCTACCTCCACTCAACACTTAAACACTTCATAGAAAGTTAGGGCGTGTTTAAGGATCTGATAACCATCTTTTTAAACAGAAATATATCTTGGATTCTTAATTGACATTTATTGTTGGAAAATAAATCTACTTCACAGTGGGTAAAAGCTGATTGTATTCATTCATTTAATCTCTAGAAGAGGCATTAAAATATAATTTTTTTAAATAATGTGATTTTTAATGGCTCCATATATCTTTCCCTTAAGTATTTCAAAATATAATTTTTAACAAAGAAGAGTGTTAAAAAAGTCTCTTTCATAGACCTTGGGATCTCAGATACTACTTACCACTTGTTATGTAAAGTGTCAAAAATTAATGTGTATCAATGGGAAGGAAAAATGAACAGGAAAACTACTGATTAAATAAAGAAATAACAGTCCATTTAAATTATATTTTTATACCTACATAGTTTTATGTAAATTGTAATTCTAATCATTTTACAAATCATGTACCCTTTTGATTCTCTCCCCAGAAAAATTCACTTTGGTTTAGTCATCTAAATTTGTAAATAAAATTTCAGGGCACTCACAGTCCATCTATGAACTCTAGGTTGAAAATTCCTCCTCCCATCAAATGAGATGAGGGTCTGTTTGTATCTTCATCCGAGAAAAGGAATAAACTCAACACTCTGAAGAGAGAATACTGTGATTGTAGTAAAACTAAATTCATTGCAACCTGCACTTTGAGATATTTCAATTGATTTCAGTTAGAACAGTTAATATGTCAAATCTCTAAGAGCTTTTGTGAGGAAGAAAATATTTAGACTCTTCATAAAATTTCAGGTGCTAATAGTACTGTCATCTGCCTTAATTTATTGGGAGTCAAGACAAAACAGCCATATGACAGATTTTTAATGGACAGATTGCTTTCAGACTGATATTTACATTACTTTAATGCACTTGCATAAAATTATCTGGTATAACATTCTGAGGGCAATTATATTGCTAGTATAAGGTCTGTTGCCCAGAAATTTTAAAAATTTTTATAGAGAACCATATGGTTTATTCTTCTTCATGTAAGTACCAAGTGGTAATCTGAGAATCTATGCTAATAGATAGTCGTACATTTGCCCGGATGTTCTATAGTCATCAGAAATTTTATTAAGTGTGTCATAATAAAAAAGTGAAGTTTTAAAATCACTTATGATAATTCTGAATGCAGCCTAGTTTAGAGAGTTTAATGTCTCGTGGAGATTTTCTCCCCTGGACCCTGGATTCCTGCCTAAGTGCTATTCTTTGTTATATGCCCTGTGGCCTAAACAGAATCCTGATAAATTCACAGAAATTACACCTGTAATACTTGCAACATTGGACCAGAGCTAAATAGTATAATGGTTAAAATTAATCCTCTGCACTCTCTTGTTCTTCTCTATCCCTTGCAACATTGTTTTGTTTTCCCCTACATTCCTTATCACTGCGTGTTCCCCATGCCTCTTGTTACTACCTTTTCTAAACAGCAGAAGAGGTTCCAGCTGACTCCAGCACTAACGATTTCTGAGTGGATAAACTTGCATACGTTACTTAAACTCTTTGAAAATCAGTTTGCAAAACAGGGAAATAATGCTAGGTTGTTATGAAGATAAATGAAAACTATATATGAAAGACAGTGCCTGGCGTATATCAAGAGCTATATAGTGAAATCTGTGAGAGCAAGAACCCCCTTATTTTTCCACTCTTGCAAGTTTTCTGCCTTTGACAGGGTGTAGCCTTACCACTTTTCTATCGCTCCTTTTAGTTGAAAATATTTTAGTTTTCCTTCTCTGACATGTTTCTGACTTACACAGGTTCTGGCTTTCGCAGGTTTACAGTACTATGTTTCTAAAGGAAGAACCTGAGTGACAGTTACTAAAACATACAATTTAAGACCCACATTGAGTACTCACTTTTGAACTGGAGCCTTTTAAGACCAAAGGAATGAAGTTATAGGACGAAATGACTGAGAACCCATTGAAACCCATTGCCGTGGAGTCGATTCCTACTCATAGTGACCCTATAGGACAGAGCAGAACTGCCTCCACAGGGTTTCCAAGGAGTGCCTGGTGAATTCGAACTGCTGACCTTTTGATGAGCACCGTAGCTCTTAACTACTATGCCACCAGGGTTTCCAAAAGACCACGAGTGTATAGCAAATATGTTCTAAGAGCCTTTCTTCATTTCCCTCAGGCTATACTCTGCTTTGACTCACTTTTCCCAAAGCCTGCTCTGAATATGGGTCTAAGTAACGAATGAAGTATTCATAAAAATAGCTAAATAAAAATATTCTAATTGTTTGGAAAGTTTTTTCTGTCTCAGATAAGTTTTTTTTGACATATCCAGTGACAATATTTAAAACTGCATGCTTTTGAGAAATGAGGGAAACATGTTTTGCAAAATTCTCAACTTATGAAAAGAAACAGAAGAAAATGTAACGTATTTAAGATATAGCACCAAGTTCATAGCGCAAACTTTCTAAAGGAGAAAGAATGATAACTCAATGTGTTGTTGTTGTTGTGTGCCATCAAGTCAATGCCAACTCATAGTGATCCCATGTGACAGAATAGAGTTGCCCCATAGCGTTTACTAGACTGTAATCTCTATGGGAGCAGATCACCAAGTCTTTCTCCTGCGGAGCTGGTGGGTGGGTTCCAACCGCCAACATTTCCGTTAACAGCCGAGTGCTTAACCTTTGCATTACCAGTTCTCCTTAACTTAATATAAAAACATATATATAAAAGTATTAAAAAATATGATCATTTCCAAATTCCACACTATTGAAATTGTAGCCAACTACTTAGCTCATTGAACATACTAGAAAAAACTTTACTTTTCAAAATCTAAATTTCCATTTGATTCATCCTAAGGAAAGTACTGGTTGTTCTGATAAGTGACCCTAGAAGACGTGTAAAGTCAGATAATATAAGACAAAATGCATGTGAAATTACAGTTAACATTTCTAAACTGATTAGAGTATACTACTACCATGAAAAAGATCCATGAAATTCCAGTGAAATCTTACAACTTAAGTGCTTGAGAATTTTGAATCTGTCTAGGTATTAAATCCTATAACTATGTCATCGATGGCATTATGTATTTCAGGTTTCACTATAAAGAGGATAAAGTTGCAAGAAATGTACATTTAAATAGAAAATACATATAGTACATATACGTTTACCTGTGAAATCACATTTTAACACCTTCTCTATAACTCTAGCTGTGAAATAAAAAAGGCAACAGCTCATGAGGCACATTTTCAATCATCTTGAAATGCCCTTTACCCTAGTAATTTACTTGCTAGCTCTGCATGCATTTTAAATGACTACTTTGCTAAAATGTGAAAGATGTTAAAAAGTAAAATGAACATATCATGTACTAAAGAAGAATTTGGAGGGAAATTGAGGTCATCCAAATTGTTGGTAAGAGGCTTATAACTCATAATGATGATCATGACAAAGAAAAGATGGCAAGGAAACTGGCGCACAACGTGGACAAGTTGATTGTATAGGAATGATGTCATTCCCTTGACTGGGCTGCACAGACCCTGTGGAGGCACTTGTCATTGCTATAAAAGACATTTTCCAATGTCAAATCAGAACATAAACCAATCATAAATCATTATAACAATAAGAAGTCAGTAACGGCAAATTTAGAAATATTAATAAGGCTCTAGTTGTTCCCAGATTTTTTACAAATTAATCTTTTTTGATCTCAAAGTACACAAGTCACATTCTCAGAGTATATTAATTGCCTAAATATGATTACTGAACCTACTCAGATAAATTCTATCTTATCATCTCTTTCTGAAATTGTAATGGCATTTCTGCATTCTTTCCTCTAATTTTTGCTATTTTTATTTTTTCCACAGCAGATTTACATAGTTTAATATTTATCACAGTAGTCCCTGGGTGGTGCAAATTGTTAAACACGGGACTACTAGCACAAAAGTTGGCAGTTCAAACCCACCCAGAGGTAACTCAGAAATAAGGTCTGGTGATGTGCTTCAGAAAGGGCAGAGCCTTGAAAACCCTGTGAGTATAGTTCTACTCTGCACACATGGAGCCAGATGAGTCAGAATCAACCCCATAGCAACTAACAAGAACAACAACAATATTTAATCACTGTGGTTATTAGAGTTTAAAAGTTCTCTTTGTGGAAGTGGGGAGTATTGATAATGAGATACAGACTTTTGTTAGCTGTGATGAAAAAATAAAAAGAAAATGGTAGTGGTGATTACTGTACAGCATGGTGAATATAATTAATGTCACTGAATTGTACATGTAAAAATGGTGGAAATGTTTTGTAACATGTATTTCACCACAATCAATTTTTTAAAATATTCCCTTTGCTATCGTAGTGGGAAATAAGTAATATAAAATATTGCAGGACTAGAGCTGTTTTATTCACTTTGGATAAAACAATTTGCCTTGGAGTTCAAGTTACAGCATCCAAGAACTACCCAAAAACATCTGCCTGAGATAGAAAAACTTCAACAACTGTCATCGTACAGGACAGTAAAACTTGAAGCACAAATAATTAAGTAGTTTTCCTAAGGCATTAGAAAAAAACTTCAATTAAAAAATGCAGGAGAAAGTTTCATTTTAGATTTTCTGACTACATTATTATGTTGTTTATATTTTCTAATGCATAGGCTTGCCTTATCTGAATATAAAATTATGTATCCTGAAATTTCTGAAGTTTTTTTCTGTTTTTGTTTTTGATTTCTAATAAGAAGAAGATCAGAGGTAAATTTAATGCTTAATCCCAGCAATCACATTAACTAAGAAATTTGGAGCATCATGTTTTGATATTGTATACACTATTTATTTGATTTTAATTTATATGTGTACTATAGAATATAATTATAAATCTTTTGAGAAGAAAACTGTGGAAAGAAATAACTCCAATCAATGGTAATATTCACATAACTATTTTGGTTCTGTAATAGCAATTATTATTATCGTTACCACTTACCTCAAGCTCAGAATTCTAACGTGATCTTTCTGTCCTGTTTTTAAATGAACAATAGCTATATTTCCTTAAATTCATTTTTTAATACAATGTACTTTCCCATACATGGAGAAAATTTTTGATTCATTTTTAGTATGGTTCACTTAAGTTTTCAAAGAGTTCTGAGTGTTGAAATAAATATGAAAACGTGTTTTAGAAAGTATCCTTACTTCTCTCCTGGGCTTAGAAAACACTGTTCTACTTTTATCCATTTACCTTTAGCTAAGCTCTCTTCATTCATATCCTTTAATCCTTCTATATAAATTTGTACCTCAGTTTATTAATCATGCTTGAGGATCTTTTCATAACTCCCTTCAATTTGTCTGTTCCTGAATGTACTTTGAAATCAGCATTCCAATCATCAAAATCGTGTAGAAAGTATCTTATATCACAAATCCAGAACGATTTTTCCATTTATTGGCTTGGTTTTTTCATCATCTTTAAAATGTGTCTTTAATGTACTGTCCACTGTGGTTGCTTAGTCCCCTTTTTTCTTTTTTTTTTTTTTTGGCATTTTTACTTATCAGGTATTTCCATTTACTGCCTGTCTGGGCTTCCAAAAAAGGTGATTTTGTTTCTGCCCTAAGTCTAATAATTTTAACTGCACTTTATATTGCTGTCTATTTCTCAGTTTAGTAGTAGTGCAGATTTTTTACTCTGATTATTCTTCCTAGTCTGTTTTTGAAGTGAAAGCAACTTTTTAAATCCTATACAGACTCCTTTTTTTATCAATTGGAAAATTTTTTCCTCAAAAAGTTATTTATTTCAAATATTGCCATTTGATATTGCTGAGAAATATGATTCAAACTTGACCAGGCATGGTTATGAGTAAAGAATTCTTGAAGGCAAGTAAAAATACTGGTTGACTTTCAGTTGACTTCCTTTGTCCTCTATTACTAAATTCAGTTGAATGCAGATTAGTGGAGAGAAAAATAAAAAATAAAAAAACTATACCAGTTAGCTTTTGCTGCATAACAAGCAATCCAAAAACTGGTGACATAAAGCAACAAACATTTATTAGGTCATGGTTCTCTGGGTTGGAAGTTTGGCCTAGGCTTAGCTGACCTTCCTCCATTGCTCTCAGCAGCTCCAGTTGGCTGGTAGATAATCTGGATTTGGTTGGGGTATAGGGGACAATTGAGGCACATGTGTTTAACATCTAACAGGCTAA
>NW_004444078.1:118707-120470 GCF_000243295.1 Trichechus manatus latirostris
CCAAGCCCATATTCCAGAGATGGAGAAAGTAACAATGTTGGGAAGAGTAACAAAATCATGTTATAGAGGACATGCATACAGGGATGGGAAGAATTTATAGATAATATTTTAAATCAATCTAGGAATTATTTTAATTCTAAATTTAAAAATTTATTGTAAAAAAGTGAATTTTTGTTAATACGGCACAATTAAAATTTAATTAAGCTAAATTGATACTTTAAAAGTTTATTGTGATAGAACTTGCTTTTATCACAAGTTACAAATGAAGTTTTTTTATGATCAACCACATGACATTTTAGGACTAGGCTAAATATACTACATTTATATCCATACTCCTATGGAGGGCTTCAGTGAGAGAAAACACCCCAGAGTGAGTTTTTTAATTTTCCTTTTTAAACCAACTTTCTCGCTTCTTTTCTTTTTTAATTTTTTTGTGTCTTTGATGTTTATCTTTCCCTCACTTTTTCTTTTTTTCTTTGCTGTATTTTTTTTTTAAATTAATGTAAGTTAGGTGAAAATTTACAGCTCAAATTAGTCTGTCATTCAAAAATTTATACACATATTGTTTTGTAACATTGGTTGCAATCCCCACAATGTAACAGCACTCTACCCCTTTCTGCCCTGGGTTCCCTGTGTCCATTTGTCCACTTCCTGTCCCTTCCTGCCTTCTCATCTTCCTTTTGAACAGAAGTTGCCCATTTGGTCCCTTATATTTGATTGAAGTAAGAAGCACATTCCTCATGTGTGTTATTGTTTTATAGGCCTGTCTAGTCTTCGTCTGAAAAGTGGGCTTTGGGAGTGATTTCAGTTCTGAGTTAGCAGAGTGTCTAGGGGCCATAGTATCAGGGGTTCCTCCTCCAGTCTCTGTCAGATGAGTAAGTCTAGTCTTTTTTCATGAATTTGAATTTTGCTCTACATTTTTCCCCTGCTCTGTCCGGGACTCTGTTGTGATCCCTGTCAGAGCGGTCTGTAGAGGTAGCCAGGCACCATCTAGTTCTTCTGAGCTCAAGCAGGTGGAGGCTGTAGTTCATGTGGTCCCTTAGTCCTTTGGGCTAATAATTTCCTTGTGTCTCTGGTTTTCTTCTTTCTCCTTTGCTCCGGACGGGATGGGACCAACAGATGTATCTTAGATGGTCACTCACAAGCTTTTAAGACCCCAGGCAATTTCAGCACAGTAGGATGCAGAACATTTTCTTTATGAACTATGTTATGCCAATCAACCTACTTGTCCCCGAGACAATGGTCCTCAGCCCCCAGCCACAGCAACGTGGTCCCTCAAGGTATTTAGATGTGTCTAGGAAAATTTTGTATACTTTTGCTTTGGTCAGATTGTGCTAACTTCCCCTATATCTTGTGTTGTCCTTCTCTTCAACAAAGTTGACGTTTGTCTATTATCTAGTTAGTGATTTCCCCTCTTTCCCTCCCCACCCTCATGACCATCAAATAACTTTTTTTCTGTGTTAAACCTTTTTTTGAGTTCTTATAATAGTGGTCTCATACAATATTTGTCCTTTTGTGACTGATTTATTTCACTCAGCATAGTGCCCTCCAGATTCATCCATGTTGTGGGATGTTTTGTGGATTCATCAATTCATCCATGTTTTGAGATGTTACACGGATCCATCCGTGTTCTTTATCATTGCACAATATTCCATTTTGGGTATGTATCATCATTTGTTTATCTATTCATCTGTTGATGGGCATTAAGGTTGTTTCCATCCTTTTGCTATTGTGCATAATGCTGTAATGAACATGGGTGTGCA
>NW_004444078.1:121031-122419 GCF_000243295.1 Trichechus manatus latirostris
AGATTTTAGAGGTTAGATCTTTGTCGGATATGCTGTAGCCAAAAATTTTTTTCCCAGTCTGTAGGTTCTCTTTTTACTCTTTTGGTGAAGTCTTTTCATAAGCATAAATATTTAATTTTTAGGAGCTCTCAGTTATCTAGTTTCTCTTCTGGTGTTTGTTCATTGTTAGTTATGGTTTGTATACTATTTATGTCATATATTAGGGCCCCAAGCTTTGTCCCTATTTTTTCTTCCATGATCTTTATTGTTTTAGGTTTTATATGTAGGTCTTTGATCCATTTTGAGTTAGATTTTGTGTATGATGTGAGGTATGAATCTTGTTTAATTTTTTTATAGATGGGCATCCAGTTATGCCAGCATCATTTTTTAAAGAGATTGTCTTTTCCCCATTTAACGGACTTTGGCCCTTTGTCAAATATAAGCTTGTCACAGATGGATGAATTTATGTCTGGGTTTTCAATTCTGTTCCATTGGTCTATTGGTCTGTTGTTGTACCAGTACCAGTCTATTTTGACTACCATGGCTGTGTAGTAGGTTCTAAGATCAGGTAGTGTGAGGCTTCCTACTTTGTTCTTTTTCTTCAATAATGCTTTACTTATCTGGGGCCTCTTCCCTTTCCATATAAAGTTGGTGATTTCTTTCTCCACCTGGTTGAAGAATGCTGTTGGAATTTGGATTGGGATTGCATTGTGTCTGTGGAATGCTTTGGGTAGTATTGACATATTCACAATGTTCAGTCTTCCTATCCATGAGCATGGTATGTTTTTCCACTTATATATGTCTCTTTTGTTTTTTTGCAGTACTGTTTTGCAGTTTTCTTTGTATAGGTATTTTATGTCCCTGGTTAAGTTTTTTCCTAAGTATTTTGTCTTTTGGGGGGACTATTGAAAATGGCATTGATTTGCGGAGTTCCTTTTCAAAGTTCTCTTTTTTGGTGTAGAGGAATCCAACTGATTTTTGTATGTTAATTTTGTATCCTGCTACTTTGCTGAAATCTTCTATTAGTTCCAGTAGCTTTCTTGTGGATTTTTCTGGGTATTTTGTGTATAACATCATAATATCTGCAAATAGAGATCGTTTTACCTCTTCCTTACCAGTATCGATGCTCTTTATTTCTTTTTCTTGCCTTATTGCTCTAGCTAGGACTTCCAGCATGATGTTGAATAAGAGTGATGATAAATGGCATCCTTGTCTGCTTCCAGTTCTCAAGGGGAATGCTTTCTGTCTCTCTCTGTTTAGAATGATGCTGGCTATGGTTTTGTATAAACACCCTTTATTAGGTCAAGGAATTTCCCTTCTACTCCTATTTTGTTGAGAGCTTTTATCAGGAATGGAAGTTGGACTTTGTCAAATGCCTTTTCTGCATTGATTAAGATGATCATGTGATT
>NW_004444078.1:123302-125061 GCF_000243295.1 Trichechus manatus latirostris
TTTTTTTTTTTTTTTTTTCATTTTATTCTATGACTTTTTTTATTCCATCCTTGATTTCTTATATTATCCAGTAGTTTTTAAGCAATGAGTTGTTTAGTTTGCATGTATTTTAGTTTTTTTTCCTTGCTGTTTTTTTAATTGATTTCTATTTTTATGGCATTACTATCAGAGAAGATACTTTGTATTATTTTGATGTTTTGGATTTTGTTAAGGCTTGCTTTGTGGCCAAAAATGTGGTATATTCTGGGGGATGTTCCATGTGCATTGGAAAAGAATGTATACTTTGCTACTGTTGCATGGAGTTTTCTGTATATGTCTATAAGGTTGATTTTGTTGATTGTGGTATTTAGATATTCTGTATCTTTGTTGAGTTTCTTCCTAGATGTTCTGTCCTTTACCACAAGTGGTGTGTTGAACTCTACTACTGGTATTGTGAAACTATTTCTCTTTTCATTGCTGTTATAGTTTGTTTTATGTATTTCAGAGCACTGTCATTGAGTGCATGTATATTTATTATGGTTATAGTCTCCTAGTGTATTGACCCTTTAATCATTATATAGTGCCCTTCCTTATCCTTTATGGTGGAATTTGCTTTAAAGTCTATTTTATTGGAGATTAATATTGCCACTTCTGTTCTTTTTTATTATTATTTGCTTGATATATATTTTTGCCATCCTTTGAGTATCAGTTTGTTTACATTTTTGTGTCTAATGTGTGTCTCTTATAGACAGCATATAGATGGGTCTTTATTTTTTTTTTAATTCTGTTCTGCCACTCTCTGTCTCTTTAATGGTGCATTTAGGCCATTTACATTCAACGTAATTATTAAAAGGTGTGAGTTTACCGCTGTCATTTTGTGTATTTTTTGTTGTTGTTGTGTTGACAATTTCTTTGTTCTGCTTTATTTTCTGTACTGAGTTGTTTTCATTTGTAGATTTTCTTTTCATCTCTTTCATTATTGTTGATTTTGTGTTTACTGAGTTTTATGTTTTTCTTCTTTTTATTTTGATGAGTAGGTTGTTATCTTCGTTTGTGGTTACCTTGAAATTTACCTTTATTCTTCTAAGTTTAAATCAGTGTTTTATTTATATCAGTGTTTTATTGCCTTGACTTCCTCTCTCTAAGGAAGTTCTATGTCTACACCATTTATTCTCTGTTTTTGTTTTGATGCTGTCATCATTTACACATTGATGTCTCTGGTTCACAACTTTCAGCCTTTTAGCTTTGTTTTATTTTTGAGAATTCCCTCTCTGGGTTGGTATCTGGTTGATCTGTCCTGTGTCCAGTCTTGGACTGTTGTCTGATGTTGGTTCTCTAACTGGAGGACTCCCTTTAATATTTCTTGTTATATTGGTCTGGTTTTTACGTACTCCCTGTTTATCAAAAAATGACATAATTTCACTATTGTATTGGAGAGACAATTTTGCTGGATATATAATTCTTGGATGGCAATTTTTTTTTTCTTTCAAGGCTTTATATGTGTCATTCCATTGCCTTGTTGCCTGCGTGGTTTCTGCTGAGTAATCAAAGTTTAGTCTCACTGGTTCTACTTTGGGGTGATTTTTCGCTTATCCCTAGCTCCTCTCCTGATTCTTTGTCTTTGGTTTTGGCAAGTTTGATTATGATATGTCTTGGTGACTTTGGGGGGGGAATCTATCTAGTATGGGTTTCATTGAGCTTCTTAGGTATTTTCTCTTCTTTTATGATATTAGGAATATTTTTGCCAGCAAATCTCCAACAGTTCTCTGTGTTTTCTGTT
>NW_004444078.1:125228-129145 GCF_000243295.1 Trichechus manatus latirostris
CTAATTCTGACTTCCTTTGTCTCAATTCTGCTCCTATGACCTATTGAATTGTCTAATAATGAAATTTTATTGTTCATATTTTGAATTTCTCATTGTTGTTTTGGTATGGTTTTTAATTGCTTATTTATTCTGTCAATTTTTTCTGGTATTGTTTTTCTGAATTCTTCTGTTGCTTTGTGTGTTTTTGGATTTGTCTGTGTTTTGCCTGATCTCCTTCTTGATTTCTTGGAGAGCTATGTATATTAGTCCTTTAAATTCTTTATCAGGTAGTTCCATTGCCTTATCTTCCACAAGAAGGTTTTCTGGTTCTTTACTTTGGTCGCTTGCTAGAGTCATCTTGTCCTGCTTCTTTATGTGATTTGATATTGACTGTTGTCTCCTAGGTATCAAGAAATTATTATATTTATTTATTTACTGTAGGTTTGTTTACAGTATCCAGAATTTTTGTTTTGTTTTCTTTTGATATATTCAAGCAGGCTGCGTGTGTTTGCTACTCTGATTGTTAATCTGGCCACATTGAAGCTCTCACTTCCTATCTCCAGGTGAGCAGAACAGCTACTAGGTGTTGAGCCTGGGACTCTGTTCATTATTCTTGTGGGGCTGCTGAGGATATAGGTGGCGTTTTTGGTGAGATGATGTATTTGTGCTGCTAGTCACCTAGCCATGGGTGAAGGGGGTTTCTCCCTGGTCCTTTAGTTGAGTGTTGTGTGTGTGCTCCATGCTTGCAAGGTGATCAGGACAAAGGTGCCCGGGTCATCAGTCACTGAGTATGTGATGCAGAGACTCTCATCTACAGTCCTAAGTGGGCAAGGCTGTGTGGGGATGTTTGGAGCATGCACAGGTCTCTGGTTGCAGTGGGGGGTGATACATGGAACAAGGCAGGGGTCTATCGACTTCACCCAGGAGCCCAGATAAAGGAGGTGCCCCTGTCCTCTAGAGGGCATAGCAGGGATAGTGCAGCCCATGCTTGGGCACTCAGTACAATTGGCTAGAGGGATTGGGCTACACCATTGATTCTTAGGTCCCAGTTGTGGGTGGCTTGATGGAGTGGTTGGTACCTCTGCCCTTCATTTCCCCAGTGTGGGTGGTTGAGGGTCCTTCTTAGTGGGTAGGGTAATGTCAAATGCCACAGATCTGCAGCTCCCACTTGTCTGCTGCTGGTGAAAATGGGCTTCAGATGGGAATTCTGCCACCTTATGTCAATGTGTACCTGCTATACCAACTTGGCTAGCAAGGCACTGCTATGAGTGATCGGGGTGGGGGGTCACTGCAAGCTTGTGGTTCCCCTGTGCCAGTGGCTGAGTGAAGGAGTGGGTGCCTCTGAACCGAGGCTTTGAGTTCCCAGCTTAGGGGGCATAGCAGCGTTGAATGCTGCTGGACTGGTGTTGGAGTGAGGGAGGAATGGATGAGGGGGAGAGATTGCTTCTTGGCCTGTGGAGCTCTGGTGGGGGGCTGTGGTACATGTGGTGGGTTGAGAGTGTGCACTTAACTTTCACTGGTCTGGTGTCACTCCTGTTTGATTTTGGAGGTGTGTGCAGTCGCTTCTGCTTAGCTGCACCAAATGGGGTGGCTTTCAGCTTCAGATGCTGCTGCTTGCCTCAGTATGTCCACACCATGTAGGTTCAGCTAGAAAGATACCAGTGATCCAGGGATCCGTAATTCCCCATTTCTGCTGTTTTTGAATTGTCTTTTCGTCCACCTGTCACTCAGCCTGATTCTTCAGCTTTGTCATTGATGCTTAGGGTTAGTAGAGTGTCATGTATCTGTGATTCACTTGTTTTTTCAGGACTTTGTTGTAAGAAGGAGGACACAAACATCCGACTATTCCATCATCTTGGCCCTGTCTGTTTCCTCACTTATTCTTACTCTCATTCTCTTCCCCTTACTCTCTGTTTGAATTATTTTCTGTTTTCTTATCTATTTTTTTCTACCATTATTCTAAAAATAATTATTAAGCTAATATTGTATTATCTGATTCTTTGATACTATAAATGAAAAGTAATAATACTAAAAAATCTAAGATAAAAGCAACTCATCATGATATAAGTGAAGCAATTCTGAAGGAAGGAGAAATACACAGCAACAGAGATGGTGACATGGACACATTTGTGAGTAAAATAGTGGTTATAACCCCACATGGAGCTAACAATCTAATAGAAAGACAACAAATACTTAGATTAAGTATGGTAAGTACAATATTTATTGTTGTTGTTGTGTGCCATTGGATTGATTTTGACTCACTGTGACCCATATGATAGATAAGAATTTCCCCACAGGGTTTCTCAGGCTGTGTTCTTTACAGAAGCAGATCACCAGGTCTTTTCTCCCACAGAGCAGCTGGTGGGTTTGAATAGTTTACCTTTCAATTAACAGCTGAGTGCTTAACTGTTGTGCCACAGGTCTGCTTAATACAATATAAGGAGAATTAATGCCTATTTGGGTTCACAGCAGGAGTATCTAACATATGCTAGAATAGTTAAGGAAGTCTCTTAGAAGAAGTAACATTCAAGCTAAGATCTAGAGGGAGAGTAAGATTCAACCAGGTAAGACACGAAAGGGGAAGGTAAAACTACATTTAAAAGTCCAGAATGAAAAAGAGAATATATGGTACATTTGAAGAAATGAAATACATTTCCATAAAAGACAAGCTTAGGGAACAAGTGATGAGGTAACAAGAAATGAAGCTTGTGGTGGTCAAAAGAAAGGAAGGTGAGACAACTAAGAGAAGACTTCTGGGAAAATGTGAAACTTTCTGATTTGGTGGTGTCTTAGTCATCTAGTGCTATTATAACAGAAATACCACAAGTAGATGGTTTCAACAAAGAGAAGTTTATTCTCTCACAGTTTAGTAGGCTAGAAGTCCAAATTCAGGGCACCAGCTTCAGGGGAAGCTCTCTCTGACGACTCTGGAGAAAGGTCCTTACCATCAAACTTCCCCTGGTCTAGGAGCTTCTCCATGCAGGAACCTAGGTCCAGAGGACACACTCTGCCCCTAGAACTGCTTTCTTGGTGGTATGAGGTCCCCCTATCTCTCTGCTTACTTCTCTCTTTTATATCTCAAAAGAGATTGGCTTAAGACAGTCCAATCTTGTAGACTGAGTCCTGTCTCATTAACATAACTGCCAGTAATCCCATCTCATTAACATCAGAGAGATAGGATTTACAACACATAGGAAAATCACATCAAATGACAAAATGGTGGACAATCACACAATACTGGGAACCATGGCCTAGCCAAATTGATACACATACTTTTGGGGGACAGAATTCAATCCATGACAGGTTGTTTTAAGTAAGTAATATGGAGAAGGAGGATAGAGGAAACAATGTAAAAAGTCTAAGAGGTGCATGTGAGAAAAAATAAACATACCCATTTGATTAGTTGTGTATGTGGTTGAGGATATATGCTTAAGAGCAATGAGATCATTGAAACCTTTAAATAGCAAACTGAGAAATGATCTTTAGGAATGGGGACTTGCTAAAAGATTTCAGTAAAAAAAATTTAGTTCATTTCTGAAGTTGAAGATGCTGATTATCAGAGTCTTTGGGCATGAATGAACTGGTGAATAGATTTAGTATACCTTGCTATAAACATGTAAAGGAAATGTACAAGTTGACTGTTCCTATACAAAGGAATGCCTTAATTGGATATAACACCCAAAAATAAAATAGATTATTTTATTCTAAATATTGAGTCTCTTTATCATGAGTTCTAGAATTAAAAAGAAAATAAATTATACTTCTTTTGTATTAGAAAACTTACAACAACTTAAGAACATAAGGAACTGTAAACAGGTAAAAGAAATATAAAATCAAAATAAACAAAGCAAACCAAATCAAAATGCATACCCAGTAACAAAAGTAATGTCATTCATATCCATTGGCTATCTTAATTGCTTGAATTAGTGTGTTTGTGT
>NW_004444078.1:130700-132272 GCF_000243295.1 Trichechus manatus latirostris
GGGAAGAACCAAGGAAGGTTTCAAGAAGGGATTGATGACTTGGATAAATAATGAGAAGACAGTGTAGTGGGATTAATTTTTTTTTTTAACTCTTAATGTATGATTTTTGGAAATCTGATAACATCATTTTCTAACATTATTTAGTCTTTTTTTTTTACTTTCTCTCCATTTCAGAAAATTGTTCATCCTTTATTCGTTTCCTCAGAGAACCTATGTGATGAGAGGAAAGAAAAAAATAAAAATTATAAAAACCCTGTCTTTTGGATTTTAAGGTTTCTGTGCAGGATCCATTCTCTGGGATTCACCAGTAACTTTTCTCTTCATTTTTCAACCTGTCTAGTCAGGGAGGAGAGGAAAATCTTCCAGTGTGTTTACACAATTCATATGTGTAGACGCCGATATCCTGGCCTTTCCCTTAACGTCATCAATCTTCCTCCTCACATACCCTGAACTTTTCATATTATTTTACTCAAGTAATCTGCATATCCACCAATTTTCTTAATAATCCTGAAGGATCAAGTTTTTAAATCATATAGGCCAGAAATCCTTACTGAATGAGGAAATAATTATATGGTAAATTCTGTTATATTTTTGTGAAATATGATTTATTTATTGCTACCAAGAAATTTATATCCAATTATACCATTAGGAGTTCCTAGTTATAAAATACATAAAGTATTGTTAAATATACATTTCAACATAGATGACCTCACACAAACATACCAATTCAAGCAATTAAGATTTTCTGACAGAAAGGAAAGTGAACAATACTGAAAGAGAAAATAAACTGTTAATATTTCAAAAAATAAATAAATAATTATTTCAGTCACACATGTAAACCAGTTGAGGGAGGAGAAGTACAGCGGACACCGAGGGCACACACAGCAAAGGAAAGGCACAGGGCAGTTTTAAGGCCCAGTCACTAGAAGAGTGGTCTGTAGAAGAGTCACAGGGAAGAGAGAGTTGAGGAGCTAAATTGTAGTCAGATAATAAAGGGCCTTGAGTATGTACTCTCCTGAGGGGGCTCATGGAAATAGTTAATAAGAATTAAGCAAATATGTAGATTTCTGTGGACTTAAATGTGCAACATCGTTAAGTATTTTATTGTTTTGAAGAAGCGAACTCAAATCCAAATCCTGTTACTAAATTGTCTCACCCCAACATACACTCCTAGATTGTTTAAATCCTTAATCTTGTTTTAATTTTAAACTGCCATGCTTCCTTAGAAATAAGTCTTAAGATGGGTTGTTGTTGTTAGGTGCCGTCCAGTCGGTACCTACTCATAGCGACCCTACGGACAGAGGAGAACTGCCCCATAGGGTTTCCAAGGGGCGGCTGGTGGATTTGAACTGCTGACCTTTTGGTTAGCAGCTATAGCTCTTAACCACTACGCCACCAGGGCTAGTGGGATCTAAATAAAATTGGGACTTTGTTTTGATTGGCGTGGAATATATATTAATAACAGAAGTTATCTGAGAGAAGGATGAGGATGAAGGGTTGAGGATTTGGGGAAAAATACCCTTTTCTACAAAAATGTGCTTGCCCCTGAAATTCTCTTTTCCACTTTCCCTA
>NW_004444078.1:133382-134850 GCF_000243295.1 Trichechus manatus latirostris
TGTGAGAGCCAGACACGCTAGGACCACCTTGTTTTTCTGGGTCTTGCAAGTTTTCCACCTTTGAGAGGGTGCAGCTTACCACTTTTCTATCCCTCTCTTTTAGTAGAAAATATTTCAGTTTTCCTCTTCTGACAGGTTTCTGCCTTACACAGGTTCTGGCTTTCGCAGGTTTTACTGGGACACACACATATATCCATCACGTACACCTACTCCTCACTTATCGACTGTCTCATTATGCAACATTTCACATTTATGACAATAGTAAAGAATCTACGCCTGGCAGTAATGAATGCCAAGGTGTGAGGCGAGAGTAATGCTGGCTGTCATTGTTAAGGTTATGTGTCAATTTGTCTGGGCCCTGATTCTCAGCAGTTTGGAAGTTATGTAATGATGCAGTCATCCTCCATTTTGTGATCTGATATGGGCATCTTCCACTTTCTCATAATGCCCATTTTCATATAATGACCTGGTCTTTGGAACCTGACCATATTGATAAGTGATGAGTTTGTGATAGATATAAGGTGATAACTTCAGTGTAAAAAATTATGTTTTTTAAAAAATTTGAGATAAGAAATAAATAATTATAAAGATGAAAATAAAACCCATCCAAAATCCTAACCTGCAGAGATAACCATTGTTAACATTTGGCTGACTTCCTTCCAGAAATCTTTATGTATTTCTTACACAAATTTTAGTATATGCTTTCTATTTAGATTTGTATTCAGTTTGTTGAAACTTTCTGTTGTATGTAACTATGCATACACATGTATAAAGAAAGAGAGAACAAAAAATGAGTTTTTTAAGTGAATCTGTTTATAACTAAGGAGAAGTTAGTCATTTATCATTTTTCTCTGAATGTGAACATATAATTATTTATTGATACAAAGTGAACATGCAAAAACAGGTAACACTATGAAATAACTTTTCCTTTAAGTCATCTAATCTATTTTTAAGAAAAATCTGGATAATTAGCATACAAAAACATATATAAATATGTGTTAGAGAAATAGTGAGTAAGCATAGTGCATAAAAGATAGAATGTGGTTAATATGAGTGTAATTGTCTCCTTGTTTGTATACAACACTTCCCATCTTTCATGTACTTTTGACGCTTAGAATTATGATATTTTTCTTATATGTCTGGTTTAACTGACACTGGTCACAATTCCGATATGTCAAAATCTAGAGAGAAAAAAGAGAGGTGATGTTCTGTTTTGGAACACTGTCAAATATTTAAATTATAAACTAACATATGCATATAAGGCTGGCAGGTATGAGGCAAGTGGAGTAGGAGGAAACAGAGGACACGGCACAAAAGCAGAACATCTGGTTTGAACTGGTCTTGGCTAGGCCTTCCAGAGGGTCTGAAAAACAGCTTTAAGGAAGGAGTGGCGTAGCAAGGGAGGTGACTGGGCCATGGCCTGATAGTCTGACAGGATACTAATTAATTAAACTTACTGGTCTTTAAT
>NW_004444078.1:135458-136391 GCF_000243295.1 Trichechus manatus latirostris
TAGGGTTTCCAAGACCACCACATCTTTCTCCTGAGGAGCAGCTGGTGGGTTTGAACTGCTAACCTTTTATTTAGCAGAAAATGTTCCAAAGGTAAGAAAACCCCTAAACACTTTTATATCCAATCTTATTGGCATTGCCATAGATAAAAGGCCGAAACAAAACTGATAAATAATTTGTGGTCAGGAAGGATTTCATACAGCATTATCTTCAAAAACAATTAAAACGATTACAGATTTACCCTAAAATATAGCTCGCAATCTGACCTTTGTAGTCACTGTTTCCTGAAACTCACTGAATTCTTCAAAAGAGCACAATGCTCAAGACAAAACGGTCTTAATAGTTTATCCAGACTATTGTTTGACTCAAAGGTGATTTTTAGAAAATCGATTTCTTGGAGGCTCAAGGTTCAAAAGGACATCTAAGGGCAAATGGCCTGGGTGGGTCACCCCAACTTTGTGGACCCCAGAAATCTAGATTCCAGAATTAAAAACTATTTCTCAAGACTGATACCATGACAATACAAACATACATAGAGCACGGATAGCATTATGTTTCCTTATTCATCCTGTGATATGAAAATATTTTACGCTGCTATGAGAGTAAAATGGTGATGCAAACATTTTACAAAATAACTGTAAGGTCACTTTTATCTTTAAAATTCAGTGATTGTATTATAAAGATTCTAATTTCTTTTATAAAAATACATTCCTGTACACGTATTTTCAGGTAATTTTAAGCCATATATATTTCCTAAACTATTTTTAAATAATACTTTTGTAGTTCAATATAACAACAGGATGATTTGAATAATTATTTAATATCCTAGTGGCTGAACAAGTTGTAATTTTTTTACTTAAATGTATACACTTTTAAAAATCATATATAAAGACACATTTCTCAGTATATAAAGAAAAGCTGTACATATAATTCAT
>NW_004444078.1:137592-138843 GCF_000243295.1 Trichechus manatus latirostris
TCTTATTTACGGTGAGAACCTCACACATGGAAGAGGGTGCAGCATGTCCTTGGGGACAGTGAAAGCCTCGTAGTGCTGGGACCTCTCCCAGACCTTGACTGATATGTCTTCCTGCTTGTATCCTTTCTGGTTATAATAAATGGGTAACTTTAAGTATAGATAAAAGTCTCCTTGAGTTTTTTGAGTCAGTCTAGTGAATTATGGAACCCACAGGGACTGGCGGTACAGAGTCAATTTGTGTAGATCCAGCTCTGGGTGGCTGGGTGATAGGGAAAGTCTACGCAGGCAATCGACGAAGAAAAATAGAGTACTTCTAGTTTGTGACCTAGTCCCAGAAGACTAGAGAGAGAGAAAGAGAGCAGGACAGCTGATCTGCAGTGCAGAGAGCTGTGCAGAGTTCGGAGCCTGCAGCTGATCCCTGATGACCTGACGTCAGGTGGCCAGACATGTTTTCACCTGGCTCAGGATAGCTGGGGGAGGCGATTTGATTTAACTCTGGGTGGCTAGGATCAGAGAGAGAGTTTTTGCCATGGAAGTGGTTGGTGTCAGAGATGGAGTAGTGGGAACGTAGGGATGTTAATTATATTCACATTTTGGGGATCGGCCTTGTGTGGATTTTTATTTACACGGGGCCAGAAAAAGGGCATAAATTAATGAACTCAGCCAGATATAAGATGCAGCATGACAACTGACTCTTGGCTTCAGAAATGATAGTTTAAAGAGCTCTGGCAACAAACTGGAAAAATTTAAATGTAGTCGTAAAAATGTGCACATCCTGGGGTCACATCTTCCTATCTGCCAAAGGAATTTAGAAATCTAGATTTTCATATTAAATGTTCTAATTTTCAAATGTTGTTAAAATTTTACTGTGCATAAAGTACACAGTACAAACCCACTTTACAAAGCAAAAAACATAATTTAGAGTTAACAAATCTTAACCTCTAATCTCCATATTAAAAGTGGTTTGGGAAAAATGATATGGAATACTATGAGAGTTATGATAGTTTACTCTGATGAACTTTGAATAGCATACTATCTGAAAGTTACCTAACTATTTTAAATGTAAGAAGATGTTATAGTTCAATGACAGTAGAAAAGTTTGGTCCTTTGGGATTTCCATAGTTAATGTAGTTATCGATTTGTGGGGGGAGGGTTGAGAAGAAAGGAAAAAAAGTTGGTTTTAAGGTGATACATGTTTTTCTTGAAAACGTTTATTGGGTTTACATGGATCATTCCTGGTGTGTATATATA
>NW_004444078.1:141738-156662 GCF_000243295.1 Trichechus manatus latirostris
AGGACCAAATCATATAGCTTTATTTTGAATAATTTACCTTCTAGTTCCTATGCAAAAAAATAATGAAACTATTAATTGACAGTTAATGAAAAGCATGCTATTTTCTCACTAGGTTTTTCAAGACTCATCTTAATCTCTTAACCTTAAATTGAAAAAAAAATCTGAACATTACCTGAATTTCAGATTATATTGGCTATATCAGTCTATTACTCTTAGAACTATCTCCACAAAACAAAAATAAAGTGATATTATGACTTTATAGTTTATTAAGGGGACACTTATAAAATAACTAAATGAATGATTGTCTCTGATCTCTTCTAAAAGTACTGTTGAAATTACTTTCCAAAATACTGTTTAATGCTCCGTATGCACAGATTTATCAGGTAAAACCCCCTTATATTTTGTGCTGAAGTTGTCAAGGATTTCATTTTGCTTGGATCCACAACTAATGCCCATGGAAGTAGCAGTCAAGAAATCAAACTACATATTGCATTGGGCAAATCTGCTGCAAAAGATGTCTTTAAAGTGTTTTAAAAAGCAAAGATTTCACTTTAAGGACTAAGGTGCACCTGACCCAAGCCATGGTGTTTTCAATCACCTCATATTCATGTGAAAGGTGGGCAATGAATAAGGAAGACCAAAAAAGAACTAATGCCTTTGAATTATAGTGTTGGTGAAGAATATTGAATATACCAAGGACTGCCAGAAGAAAGAACAAATCTGTCTTGGAAGAAGTACGACCAGAATGCTCCTGAGAAGCAAGGATGGCAAGACTTTGTCTCACATTCTTTGGACATGTTATCAGGAAGGACCAGTCCCTGGAGAAGGACATCATGCTTGGTAAAGTAGAGGATCAGCAAAAAAGAAGACCCTCAACATGATGGATTGACACAGTGTCTGCAACAATGGGCATAAGCATAACAACGATTGTGAGGATGGAGCAGGACCAGACAGTGTTTCGTTCTGTTGTACACAGGGTCGCTATGAGTTGGAAGCCACTGGAAGGCACCTAACATGTATTTTGTACTAGAAAGCATTGCATTTTCTAAGACACTTCATATAATAAATAATGAGAGTGATGTAGCACATCATATTTTCTTAGGTGCCTGAATTTCCAGGAGTCTCAGAGCTTTGATTTGTATTCAGATCAGTAGTTTCTCTTAGCCTGTTCCCAGATCCAGTTTATTACCTGGATCTTGTTATTTTTTTCTTGTTTTAATGGTAAATGATGCTTTTGCAACTTTGTGGGTAAGCTACTTTCAATTGTTATGGGAGTAAAGAAACTATAATGACTAATAAACAAATCTAAGTTATCCCCAAATGACCTTGATTTTAAGGTAAATGTGAACACTGGATGTGGTGTATCAAAAGAGGGTAACCTTGCATTCCAAAATAGTTTATCAAGACTATTTTTGAAAAGTGCTGTTATTCAAAATCCAAGTATAATTTAATTCAACACTTACTGAATATCCAATGTGTTCAAATTACTGTGTAAGACAGTTTAGTAAGAGTACCAAATCAGAAGTCAGGAAAAGTGGGTTCTATTACTATTTCATGAGCTTTTTTTTTACTTTGGGAGAACAGTTTAATTCCCTGGGCCTTGGGTTAATTGTTTAACATAGGTGAAACCCTAAGCTCCTTCTCAATTCAAAAAGTTTAAGCTTTTGAAGTACACTTTTGATGTTTTGTAAGCATGTAAAGGTGATTAGACATACCTACTGATCACTACTACGTGAAGAAAAATTTAAGTTTTTAACTTTAATGGTTAAAATAAAACAAAAACTACAACAACAATACCAAAAAAAAAGATTGTGGAAACTAAATCCGTTCAGTTATTAATTCTGACACAGGAGTTTCTGGAATAAGGAATATATCTACTTTTTAAAAGATGATTGGAATTCCAATGAGAGAATACACAAGGGAGGGCATTAGAGGAAGAAATAGCATGAGAATGAGAAAGAGTAGGCATATTTGAAGGATTATAATAAGAAACTGAAGCCCAAACACTTAACACATTATATTGCCTCCCACTTCCAATTAAAAATAAAATAAGTCTAAGGGTGTCCAAACATTCTGATAATTAACACAATGACTCTTTTCAAATATAAGATTATGATTTCTTATGAATGGTGTCATAAGCAACATCATGATAAACAGAAAAGACTGAAGTTGTCAAGGATTTCGTTTTACTTGGATCCACAATCAACACCCGTCGAAGCAGCAGGCAAGAAATCAAACGACACCTTTGAATTATGGTGTTGGCAAAGGATATTGAATATACCATGGACTGCCAGAAGAATAAGTAAATCTGTCTTGGAAGAAGTACAACCAGAATGCTCCTTAGAAGTAAAGGTGGTGAGACTTCTTCTCACATACTGTGGGCACATATCAGGGGGGATCAGTCCCTGGAGAAGGACATTATGCTTGTAAAGTAGAGGGTCAGTGGAAAAAACGAAGACTGTCAATGAGATGGACTGACACAGTGGCTGCAACTATGGGCTCAAGCGTAACAACGATAATGAGGATGGCGCAGGACTGGGCAGTGTTTCCTTCTGTTGTATATAGCGTCGCTATGAGTTGGAACCAACTCTATGGCACTTAATAACGCAGCAACATGATGGGGTCCTAAACAAATACTTAATTTTCCTATTTGGTAAGTTAGAACTGCATGTTTGTAGTTCAAAAACCACTGGGTTGAAGCTGCTGGATGAGTATTATAGATGCACATTATGGATGTTTCATAGATAACCTTCTACATATTATTACAATATAGTGGACCAAAAGCCTTGGGGAAAGAAACAGATTCACAGAATTAGACATTGATGTCCAAAGCATCCATTACATCAAAAGCATTCGCTACCAGAATCCGTCGATTTATTTTTCAAAGTTATGATAAATTAAAAGTGTCACTGTCTTTGGATTCCTCCATTGCACCATTTCATATTTGAGTGTGGAAATGTACCATGTGAACTAAGGAGAGAAACTAGAATATATGTGTACATTTAATTTATTAACTTTCCAGAAAGAACCAAAACATGTCACAGTAATATATGGCTATATATATTTCTGTTCTTGACATGACCTTTTCTGCAACTCTTCTAAGATTAGGCCTAGATACCATGCCACAAAGTGGCTACAACAATGGGCTCAAACATAACAACCACTGTGTGAACGGCGCAGGACTGGGCAGCATTTAGTTCTGTTGTACGTAGGGTCTTTATGAGTCAGAACCAACTGGATGGCACCTAACAACAACAACAAGGAATTTTGTAGTATTTATTGATCTGTCATCAGCCTTTGAGTCAATTTGCAAAAACAACATGTAAACAAAGCACTTTTGATGATACCTCCGTATCCTTAGCACAATATCACATAATAGCCAGGTGCTAAGAGTGGGATCCCAACAAAATAAACTGCAACTCTACATGTCCTGAAGTAGATTAAAAGCTTTTTCTTCTTTCTTTCTTTTTCTTTTTTTAATACAAATTCAAGAACTACACAGTTTTATGATGAATAGGATGCAGGTAAACCTTACATCTTTTTGGGCATAATGGATGGATAGTAACAAAACCAGTCATCTAGTGAATTGTAGGCATCAGGAGAATATTGAATCTATCTCGCAAGACCTATAATAATACAATTCTGAAAAATAAATAAATAAAATATGTATACATATATGATCCCACTTATACGAGAAATCTAGAAGAGACAAATATATGGAGACCAAAGTTTACTAGTGGTTGTCAGGGGTGGGAGGGAGAAGGAAAAAGGAGCCATGTTTAGGAGGCACTGAGCTTCTGTTTGAGTGACAGTGAAATTTGAAAATAGATAGTGGTGATGATTCCACAACATGTTGAATGTAATTAAAGTCAGTGAACTGTACATGTAAAAAATGTTGAAATGGCAAATGTTTTGTATGTATATATATGCTTACAACAATTAAAAAAAATGTGTCTGAAGATTTTTTTTTTAATGGTGTCCCCCTTCTTCTCTCTTCTAATTTTGCCCATTTTCTGTAGGTAAATCTAACTACATTCTTCTCTATAATGTCTTTTTTTTAAAAATTCTATCCCTCTACTATTTTACTGGAAACCCTGGTAGCATAGTGGTTAAGAGTTCGACTGCTAACAAAAGGGTCGGCAGTTTGAATCCACCAGGTGCTCCTGGGAAACCCTACAGGGTCCTAATGAGGCGGAATGGATTCGACAGCAATGGGTTTTATTATTTTACTTAGTGCTAGCATCCCTTTTACTTCCTTTATTATCTTTTTTTTAATCTTTCATTATTTCATTTTATGAAGTCATGGCTAATTAATTTACAAATAATATCTGCATTACTTTTAAGAGAAAAAAATAAAGTTATGTGTTTAGGCAGTAAACTATAGACACTACAACCAGGTGACATAAATCCCTAAAGTTCTTGAAAATATCCAGATTCAGAATCTCCAGAAAGTATCCAGCTAACCCCTCCTTCTCCAATAACGATGCCTGCTTTCTGAGGGGAAGAAATTCAGAGCCAATTAGCATTTATCATTTGATTTCTCTTAAATTCATACAAGTATTATAGCATATTATGTCATATTTCATAGTGATTACATATTAGTTTTGGACAAGTTTGTGAACTATGATTTATAACATTGTTTTTATAAGAATAATATATACAGATTTCCAATCAAGGTAACTACAAATGAACATTTAGTTTACATCTGGGTTTTTAATTTGAGGGCTTACAATGGCAAATACATCTTTCACTCTAAGTATTATTAAGTTTCTGTTGGTATTACAATCTAGTGCATCCAAAGGTTAAATAATCATTGGCAAGGGACATTGGACAAATGAGATGGTGAAAATCTTTTTTCCCTGACATTTAGACATAACAAGCAAAACTCAGTTTCAGTAATTGTGATCCATTTACTACCATATTTAGAAGATTGATACTTAGCAGCTTGTCAACTGGCATTTGTAAAGAGACCAAAAGGTTTTCTTCTTTGTTCTGGGGAGTTTTTTTTAGATTCAGCTTGAAGAAATCAAATTTAATTAAGAGAAAACAAAATAAATGCAAAATAGAAAAAAAAAATAATTTATTGATAACTGGGGAAAGCATATGTTTCCTGGGATAATTCAGGTTTTTCTAGGTACTTAATTTTGTAATAATCAGTTTTGTAATAAATATAATCAATTGAGCTTATTGCTGATAATTTTCAGTGCTACAGCAGATATGTTTTCTTCATTGTTATAGAGACTCTTGAAAATTTTTCAAACATTATTTTATGGTAGTTTCCTTGATACGATGTTTTTTATTATTTTTGTTGCTTTTATTGTTATTCACTTCTGCTAAATACACAAAAATTTAAGAACAGTAAAAACATAAATATTAGTTCTAATTTTGACATCAAATACATACTTTTAGGCAAATGGTGCATATCTTCTGTGTTTGCCAGCCATGCCCAACCCTGTGAGGTACTTTTATAAAAGCGCTATGCTAATTTTTTTGCAGACACATGCAAAAAAATTAGCATAGTGGCATTTACAAAAATACCTCATGGGGGGGGTGAGGCTGGCAAGCAAACATAGAAGGTGTGCATTATTTGAGTAAAAATGTGTTAGCTATGGGCATTTAGCTTAGATTTTAGAGAAATCACATAAGAACGTTTTGAATTATGTGAGACAATGTCTACTATAGATGAGAAAATGATCAAAGTACGATGCAAATGATATTAGAATAAATTCTCAATACTCATTCTTGTCCATTAGTTTTCCCTTTTCCATGACTTTAGGCCAACTTTTTTTTTTATGTTGGATCGATTTTGTCTCACATACATGTCATTAACAATTACTTAGACTAGATAAGAAATTATAGGCTTTAAGAAATCTGTCAACACTTCAGGAGAAAAAGGAAAAATAGAGAAGGACTGGGTATTGATAGATTAATAGTCATAGTGCCTGTTTTTTCTTCTTTTTGCCTATACACGACTTATAATACCTTTACAATTACAAATCTCAGCAGCATATCGTTCCTGAATGTAAATGAATCCCTCTAGTTCCCGAAACTTTTTTAGACCCTTTGATCCAATGATAGCTTCTGCAACTGAAAGGAATATTGCCATGAGCATTATTATCTCTTGAGATCATCTTTTTTCTATAAAATTTCTATATAAGCACCAATACCACCTGTGTTTTATGCTGTTATTTCCCAGTATTTCACAGCTGACTCCTATTTCTTTGCATGTGGACTTCCCATTCTGGCAAACCTGAGTGAGTTATCTACTAAATATAATTTGGAGATGTTGGAAGGCAAATGCTAAAGTAAGTAGTGGATATGGGTTTAATAGGAAGCAATAATGTAGAGAATGCCATAACTGCTTAACAGTTTCAACAGAGGAGGAGCTGGAAAAGGAAAGTAAAAGACCCATATGCTGGAATTGATGAAGTGAAGCCAGGAGGAAGCCAATTCTGACAAAATTTCACCCAGGAATGAGTGAGAATTAAGAAAAAATAGTAGTAATTTATGGAGATGCTACTTTTTCTGGACAGTTTCTGAGAATCAAGGCAAGGAAGTGGAGGAAACATCCACTTTTTGTGATTTGTTGGGATTTCTAATACACAATGGAGTGAGTTTAGAATGAAGAATAGCAAAGTTTGGAAAAGGTCCAGTGAAGGGTGAGGGGTCCCCTGGACTGAAATAAAAAAGCAAAAAGTACAGTTGAAAGGGTGGTTGTTCACTTTAGTGGAGGATTAGGAAACATGGCAATAGTAGAGAGAAGAACTGAGAGGCAGACAGGAGACAGAAGGAGGAGATTAAGACATAGCTAGGAATAGAAAACACCAGTTTCAAATAATATTTTGGTTGTCAGCTTACTTTAAGGAAATCGTTCACATTAGATGTCACTCAGTTTTGTGAGCCCTGGTAGGTAATCTGAACAAGACTATAGAAAGTGTATTTTATTATGATTTGGTAGAGAAATGATAGTTTCTCTAAATGAGAGAATAATGTAGGAAGGTAAAAGCCAATTTAATTTTGAAACCGTACATATCTAGACTAGTCCAGTTATTAACATGAAGAAAACAAAAATCCTTACAACTGGACCAATAAGCGCCATCATAAAAAATGGAGAAAAGATTGAAGTTGGCAAGGATTTAGTTTTACTGGGACCCACAATCAACGCCCAGGGAACCAGAAGTCAAGAAATCAAATGATGTGTTCCATTGGGCAAATCTGCTGCAAAAGACCTCTTTAAAATGTTAAAAAGCAAAGATATTACCTTGAGGACCAAGGTGTGCCTGACTCAAGCTGTGGAATTTTCAATTGCCTCATATGCATGTGAAAACTGGACAATGAATAAGGAAGATTGAAAAATTGATGCTTTTGAATTACAGTGTTGGTGAAGAAAACTGAATATACCATGGACTGCCAGAAGAACTAACAAATGTGTCTTGGAAGAAGTACAGCCAGAATGATCCTTGGAAGCAAGGGTGGCAAGACTTCGTCTTAAGTACTTTGGACATGTTATCAGGAGGAACCAGTCCCTGGGAAAGCACATCATGCTTGTAAAGTAGAGGGTCAGTGAAAAAAAGGACAACCCTCAGCGACTTGGATTGACACAGTGGCTGCAACAATGAGGTCAAACGTAGCAACAATTGTGAGGATGGCACAGGACCAGGCAGTGTTTCGTTCTGTTGTATATAGGGTTACTATGAATTGGAACTGACTCAATGGCACCCAACAACAACAACAATAATAGGAATTATGACATAAAGAAAAAAGTTATGATCAACAAAGAAAAGATATCAGAAAAACAGAATAATTCAAAAATCTGAAAAATTTGTAAAGGCAATAAAATACAAGAAAAACTTACATTGCTGCCAGCCAGAATACGAAAAGGAATATCAATATCTATTGCTTAATACAAAAAAAATCTCGGCAGAAAAAATGAGTGAGGAAGAGTGAGGCAGAAAATTTTTTCTTCTCAGGCCTTTCCAAGGCCTTGCTCAATGCCAGAAGATAATGAAACAACAATACTCTGAGGCTAATATCCTGGGAACCAAGAGTATTATAACCAGCCAAGATTCCAAACTGATAGAAAGAGAGATGACAGACCTTCTCAAATGTGAAAGAACTTGGGAAAGCAAATCTCATGAGTCCTTAAAAAAATATGTTGAAACAAAATGTATGCATTTCTGAGACAAATCAAGGTAGAGAACTTTAAAATGCAGTTCTGGTAACAGGATTTACTGTGACCATTCAAACCAATAAAAAAAAAAAAAGAAAACACTAAGCAACTATGCATTATAAACAGAGGCCAGATTTGAGAATGACGAAAACTTAAACAATGTAAGAGAAAGATAAAATCCAAATAATGTAAGAAACAGCATCGTTTTTTATTTTGAAACAGCTTGAGACACAAGTAGTTGCAGAAACACTACAGAGAGTTCCAGTCTTCCCTTCATGCAGCTTCCCCCAATGACAATGTCTTACATAACCGTATAAACTATCAAAACCAAGAAATTGACAGTTACAATAATATTAAGTCCAGATCTTATTCAGATTTCATCAGTTTTCACATGCATTCTTTATGTGTTTATGTGTGAGTGTGTGTGTGTTTAGCTCTAGAAAATTGTTATCTTATATGTACATTTGAGTAAAAATTACCACAGAACTGTTCTATCACCACAAAAAAAAAAAAATCAGGATGTTCCTTAATAATCACACACTCTTTCTCCCATAATGACCCCAATATCCACAAATCTCTTCTCCATCACTCTATCAATTTTGGCAAATGTTACATAAGTGGAATTATGCAGCATGTAGGTCTTTGAAATTTTTTTTAATTCAGAATAATACCCTTAATAGCCATTATTGTACCAATAGTTTATCTTATTGCTGAGTCTTATTACATTGTATAGATATACCAGAGTTGCAAAAATCTGAGTTGTTTCCAGTTCTTAGCCATTGTAAATAAAGCTTCTATGAACATTTGTGTGTACAAAATTTTGTGTAAACATAAGCTTCTATTTTTCTGGTATAAATAAATACCCAGGATTGTGATTACTGTGTTATATGAAAATTGCATTATAACTTTATATGAAATGGCCAAACTGTTTACTAGCATGACTATAATATTTTATGTTCTCATCAGCAATATTTGAGAGATCCAGTTGCTCCACATCCTTGTCAGCACTTGATATCATTAATATGATAACAATTTTGGGCATACTTATTCTACGTACATGACCTTTACAGTGCTACAGGAGTCCTGGTGGCACAGGGGTTAGTTAACTGCTGGGCTGCTAACCCAGAGCCCAGAGGCTGGATGGAATCCACCAGCCTCTCCAAGGGAGAAAGACGTGGCAGTCTGCTCCTGTAAACATAACAGTCCTGGAAATCCTGTGGGGCAGTTCTATTCTGTCCTATAGGGTTGCTGAGTTGAAATCGACTCGACGGCAAGGGGTTACCGTGCTACCGTAAAATTTTCAACATCATAGTAGCTTTTTAATACAGTAATAAGTAGAGAAGTATAAAGCTTCTGATATGGACAAATGTGTATATTTTTAATATTCAGGATATTATGGAAGCTTTTTTCTAGTCTCTGAAAACACATCCTTCTGTATCTTAATTATACACTTACTCCTCACATACGGACTACCTCATTAATTGGCATTTCTCCTTTAAGACAATAGTAAAAAAATCTACGATCCAACTATTTTGCCCATTAACGAGGTGGCAGACATGGCAGCAACAGCTGCAGAGCTTCCTCTCCCTCGCGGAGGATCTCTGCGAGGCCTCTGGGAAGTTGAGCCATGCTGCCCTGTGCCCTCTGCTCCCTTCTGCCAGCAGGGGCGCCGCCTCCAGCTGCTGCGTGGGGCCGGCCTCCTCGGTGGCCATGGGGGCAGATGCTCAGGCAGCACCAAGCCAGCGGGTGCGTGTTCTGGGTTCCCAGATCCTATGCGGCCTGAGGCTCTGCAGCTCAAAATTGCTGTGGGGTGGGAAGGGAAGAAAGAAAGAGGCATCGGGGAGATTATTTGGAAGAAATCCGTGTGAATTTAATGACATCCCAAAGTGATCGTACTGGGCTCAAAGCCTCCGCGTTCCTAGTGTGGGGAGCTTGGTCAGATTCCTAGCAACCTTGCAGGAAGCCCCTAGCCTCGGTGATTCCCGGGCCCCGAGGGCAGAGCAGGCTGCTGGATGGTGATCGTGATCGCAGGGATCGTAGGGATGGGAGTGGAGCCCTGGAGGCGGCTTCGCAGGGCAAGTTTTGACCCGGCGCGGGAAGAAAGTGAGGTAGTTAAGCCGTGGGCCCTCCAGTCACACAGCCCGGTTTTATTCTGCTTTATCTCCTTCAAGCCTCCTTCTTGGCAGAGGAATAATCCATTACTGGTCTCGTCACAGTGATGGTCACATCAGTAAATCTTAGCTGTTATTATTTCTATAATCATATTTTCTGAATAAAAGAAAAAAAATGGACAAATGGATGGTCTGAAAACCAAAAAAGAAAAGTCCTCCATTTTTGCATAACGCTGGTTTTTTCATAACGACCTGGTCTTTGGAACCTAACCATGTTGATAAGTGAGGAGTGGGTGTTATTTCTAACTCTACTGAGAGCAATCACAATTTTTAAAAACAAATTAATGTTGCTTTAAGTCGGCTCATCTTGCCTGACAAAACAGCAGTCAAGCTCAGATACTCCTTCTTTTACTTTCCATGTATCTAAGCTCATAACTAAATTTCACAAAAAGTTATTGTTATAATGTCATGGTTTTATTACTGATAATCACACCAAAAGGAAGGGAAGAAAGACAGTGAGCAAAAGAGAGACAGACAGAGGGAAGTAGGCAGGGAGGGAGGGAGTGAGGAGGCAAGCAGCTAGTGATGCCTAAGCGAAGATATGTCGCCATTTCCCTTCTTAATATTATTTGCATTCCTAAACTTATCTCTAACGGACTGCCTAAGGGATCTCATGGAAATGAGTGATATCTGGTGAATTAATAACAATTTAATCTATTTTTAAAAGGGCTTATCAAAATACAGTTGATCACTGCTAGTAAACATAGCTGAAGGAAAACTAAAATATCAGCCCTATTGATTGCTTTTTCATTGTTGTTGTTAGGTCCTGTCAAGTTAATTCTGACTCAGAGAGACCCCATGTGACACAGTAGAACTGCCCCATAAGGTTTTCTAGGCTGTAATCTTTATAGGAGCAGATCACCAGGTATTTCTCCTGCAGAGCCATTGGGTAGGTTTGAACCACCAACGTTTTGCACCACCAGGGCTCAACAGGGATTTTAAAAACAAAAACACAAACATGAGAAAGTACATAAACATACTCTCACGTAAATGCCCACAAGTAATTTATTTGGTACTATCATATTTGTTGGAGTCCTGGTGGCACAGTGGTTAAGAGTATGACCTTTGAACCAACAGGTTGGCAGTTTGAATCCACCAGCTCCTCCTTGGAAACCCTTGAGCAGTTCTACTCTGTCCTATAGGGTTACTGTGAGTCAGGATTGACTTGACGGCAACTGGTTTTTTAATCATATTTGTTATCCTTAGATATATCCCAAGTATGATGACTAGTCCAACCAACTCTAGTGTATTTTATTATACACACACAAGTGCACACACAGAAGCACACACACCCAAGCAATTAATAACACATGATGATATAAATAACCATTTGGGATTGTAATTACACACCACGCCAACGAATTATTCTGTCAGCCAAATGCAGAAAAGTTAGTTGGTTTTTTTTATTTTAATTTTTTTTGTTGTTGTTCTTTGTTTGTTTTTTATTATAGTGTCTTAAAAGTTTGAGGTAATTTTAAACCATATATTAAGTTCTCAGAAAAAAAGCAGCTTAAATTTATTGTTATTTTTCAGGTAACTGATTACTCTGGACCAAGAATAGAGCTAATAAATTGTCTAGTCAGGGAAGCCAAATTTATAATAATTAAAGAAGCTTTCCTTACATGATAAAAGTGGCATCTTTATAAAAGTCCCCAAACTGTATAGAATATAAAATGAAAACATCATAATGAAAATAAAATTCATGAAATATATAATAAGCTATTTCATTTGAGATGTAATTCCTTAATACTTAATCTAGTTAGTTTGTTTCTGACTGTCACACCTTGTCAGTGTATGATAGATGCTCGTGTCAGCTCTTCTAAATGCCCCTTTAAAACCTTTTTGTGTCCCGTGGTACATATAGTTACCACATACTTTGTCCACCCCTGGGGTTTATTGGGAAGTTACTGTCCCACAGACAGTACATGCTGCATGAGGGTGGAGACCTGTATAACAGTTTGATTTGAAATGGGGGAGAAAAACAGATGTGTGCTGCAAATTACTGTTTTTACAGGGTATTGTATGAGGTGGTGCTGAATCAATGTTTTTGGTAGGAAAAATGTGGATTTTGATAAAAATTATTTAGGACATATATGTCCCTCTGGACTCCAGGTAAAATTTGGGAGACACATATGTCCCTATGTATGGACTCTTAGAGTTAGATGGATGGGGTGAGGCAAGAAAAAAACCATAGTAGCTACTAAAAATTCAAACACAGTCAATGATTCAGTATGAATTCCATTAATGAAAACACATGGTATCAACAGAAAATTCAAAGCAGAAAATAATTGAGAGTTGAAAGGGTTAAGTGATGAGTTTTTTTAAATGTCTAATTGTAGTTTCTCGAGGTTTGCAAAGTCTATTATTTTAAGAACCAAGTTTTAATTTCATTATATGATTATATTACAGAAATTTCTCAGTGCGGAGATGAACGCTAAACCACACTAATTTGAATTAGTTTTCAAAAGAAAAGGGCGGAGGTAATCTTACACTGTAATCTCATATAGAATACAAAAACAAAATTCATTTTCAGATTAATAGTTCGAGTTGCAACATTAATAACTTCACAAGTCAGATGTCCAGGAACAGTGTTGTATGCTTTTTTTCCCCCAAAAAATACATTTTCACTGTAATGTATTCTTCAGAATGAACAATTTTAACTTAATAGAAAAAGGTAACATTTTTGTCCTCTCAGGACTACAGTGGACTATCTTAGCTAAAAGAATATATTTTTAAAACTGTATCTTGATGCTCTGAATTAGTAACATGCCCCCCCCCATGGATTGTTTAACTGATATTAATTCATAACCAATAAATCCTAATACAAATTATAGTTTGGCAAATTTCTAAAATTATCAAAATCATAGAGAAAAAATATGTAATATATTAAATAATTGTTCAAAAATTTACTTCCTCCTCCTTATCTCCAAGGACTGTATATACATCCCCAATCTTTGACTTTGAGTTCAGCTATGTGACTTGCTTGGGCTAATTGGATGCTAGTAGATGTAAACTTTATGCTAAACAAATAATCTGAGAAGCTGGACTATATGAAGAAGAACGCAGCATCAGAATTAGAGGAAGACTCATTAACAACCTGTGATATGCAGATGACACAACATTGCTTACTGAAAGTGAAGAAAATTTGAAGCACTTACTGATGAAGATCAAAGAATACAGGCTTTCAGTACGGATTACATCTTTAACTATGAAACAATTATATACCATCCATGTGAAAACTGAAACTGCATATATTGTTTAAAGTATAATGAAACAAACCTTCATTAGATATACTTGTAGAAATGTTGGACTATAGACACACTATGTTAGTTCAAGTAATACCGTAATTTTTTTTCCTCTCTCTTTTTATTGTGGTAAGCGTTTATACGATATTTGCCACTTTAACATTTTTTACATTTACAATTCAGTGACATTAATCCATCATGATGTGCAAACATCACCACTATCCATTATAAAAATTTTGCACCACCCTTAACAGAAACTCAGTGCCTCCTAAGCACTGACTTCCTATTTCCCCTTCCCTCCTGTCAATGGTAACCACTAATCAACTTTGGTCTCTATATATTTGCCTATTCCAGGTATTTCATTTAAGTGGGATCATGCAATAGTTATCCTTTTATGGCTGAGTTATTTCACTCACCACTTGTTTCCAAGAGTCATTAAAAAATAAAACAGCATAGAAAAATGGCACTCTAGGCAGAAGCACCATGCCGTCCCTCTACAGCAAAGATCCTAAAAACTAAGCTGAACAGAGAGTACAACAATCCTGAAACCCTAAAATGTCAAATGAAGAGATAAATAACTCAGCCAAGCACCAAATGGAATGAGAAAACTGACCAAGAATGGAGAGCGAGGAGAGATTCATGCAGAGGTCCCCTACCAGCTAACGCAGTGCGGATCTGCCATCTTGGACTCCTATTGGAGACCAGCAAACAGGGGGTACAAGAAAGCAGCCTCATGGAGCATCCAGTGGGAGACAAAACAACTGGTAATTTTCGATATACGCTTTCCACCCCCCACCCTTCTTCACCCCAACTCGGCCTCCTCTGCTTCCTGCGGCCACAATCTCTTGACTGGGAAACAGCAGCTGCTTGGATTCCACACACCTGAACGGGCCGGCTCTCTGAGTACCATTTGTTGGCTGCTGGTGTTGCTTTTTAATGCTTCTTTTGATTTCTTCCTTACCTCTCACCACCTCCCCCTCCTTTCGCTCAAATACCTGACTCTGTGCATCATCTTTGCTTCTTCCTGACGGGCTGCAGAGCTCTGGTAATTTGTGATATACGCTTTCCCACTCCCTATCCTTCTTCACCCACACTCGGACCCCTCTGTTTCCTGTGGACACGGTCTCTTGTCCGAGAAACACCGGCCCGCACTATCTGGCTCTCTGAGTGCCATTTGTTGGCTGTTAGTGTTGCTTTTTGTTCTGCTCCTTTTGATTTCTTCCTTACCTCTCACCACCTCCCCCTCCTTTCACTCAAATACCTGGCTCCGTGCGCCATCTTTGCTTCTTCCTGAGGGGCTGTGGAGCGCTGTTCGAGTGTGGAGCTGCTGCCCGGTCT
>NW_004444078.1:156762-161641 GCF_000243295.1 Trichechus manatus latirostris
ACTGTTGTCTCCAAGCCATCAATAATTTATTATAATTTTATTTTGTGTTTGTTTAGTGAGACCTAGCTTCTTATTTTGTTTTGTTTTGATATGCGCAAATAGGCTGTTCATGTGCACTAGTTTGATTTTTGACACCTTTTGATCTCTAATATCTTGTCACCAGGTAGTTAGCTCTGTAACTAAGTATGTGCACACAGGGATGAGCTCGGGTGTTCTGGCAGTCGGTCACCAAGTGTGTGATGCAGGCTCTCACCCCCAGTCCTAGAGAGGCATGGGTGATTAGTGCAGGCACTGGACTCTGGCTGTGGTAGGGGATCACGTGCTGAGCCAGGCAGGGGGCTGACAGTTGCCCCTGAGAGTCTGAAAGGAAAGCATGTCCCTATTCTCTAGGGTGAGTAGGTTGGTGAGTTTTGCAGCTGGGCTAAGAGCACCCAACTCTATTGGCTGTAAATACTCTAGGGTACCACTTTTTCTTGAACCCTTGTAGCAGGTGACTAGGCATTTAAGAGCTACCACCAGTCCTCAAGACCCTGCTGCAGATTGATAAAAGTGCCTAGTTGAGGGGCAGGGCTTTTTTGAGGGTCACAAATTTGCCCGTTCACAGCTGAAGCAGTTGAACTTCAACTTCAGATGTTTGCCCTGTTGCACTGTGGCAGTGAGGGCTAACACTCTTGAGATGGGCCCCCACAAGTCTATATAGGGGTGTAAGGCACTCAGAGTCTGCGGACCCCGGACTTCTGTGGCCAGCAAAGGAGCTGTGCTGACCCTGTGTTCCTAGCCTAGGGGAGCCAGCAGCTTATTTGTTCCCTCTCCAAGGCCAGGAGAATGGGTCAGGGTGCCTTTTGGGATCTACTTCTGGCCCAGCAGACTCCTGGTGCAGAGCAGGGAGGGAGGAGGTAAAGGGAAGAGAGGTTTTTCCCAAATCCAGTGCAGAGCACAGAGAGAGGAGGTAAAACGGAGAGAGGTTTTTCCCAAATCCAGTGCAGAGAGCGGAGGGAGGAGGTAAAAGGGAGAGAGGTTTTTCCCAAATGGGCTTTTTTTTTTTAATCACCGCAAAAGGGTGCACGCATGTACTTATCCTAGCCTCTTGGGAGCTGCTCTTCACTGGTTCAGAGTGTCCAAGCAGAATCTCTGCTGCTGGGTCTCTGTTGAAGTGGAAACTGCTTCCCAAGCGGGGGCACAGCACAGCTGTTTGCCTGCTTCACTTCAGACCGGCGTGGTTGTGGCTCTGCAGTTTTGCTGCTGCGGCTCTAGCCCTCCTCAGCTCTTCCAAAAGATCTCCCTCTCCCATATGACTCAGATGGATTTCTTAGCCTTGCCTTGTTCAGGGCTGCCAGATGTTCACATAGAATCAAATCACTTGTTTTTCCAGGTCTTTGTTTTAAGAGGGTTATAGGAAGCATCTAACTACTCTGCCATGTTGACCACTCTACATTATTTCTTCTTTTGTTCTAAGAAACACACTATTTTCATACACAATCACCTAGAGTGCATAAACAAATCTAGTTGGGTGTGTATGTGTGATGGAGAGAGAATGTAAGATAGAAAGAGAAGAGGGAGAAAGGAAAGGATGAAATGGGAGAGTATGTGTGAGGAGAGGATGGAAGGAGAATGAGGAAGAGGAAGAGAGAGAAATGTTACATACAGGTATAGTGTTCTTTTTCACCTTTAATTACTCACTCATCAGGAAGAATGAGTGACAATAAAAACAAAACCCATTGCTGTTGAGTCGATTCCTACTCAGAGCGACCCTATAGCAATGTAAAAAGAGAAGGTGGAACAGACACATACTGACAAGGAGAGGGGTGGACAGATTTACACTTCTTCAAGATATGCATACTCTCTCTTCCACTATAAAACATGCTGAGACCACCTGTCTAAATTATTCAGGTTAACAGATTTCCAGAAATATCATTTTACAAATGCTATATAACATTATCTTGGCACTTTTGTGTAAATTGGAAATCTAATAAGGGTTTTTTGTTTTGCTTTATTTTCCTTTTTTTTTTTTCCCATATGATCAGCACATTATTTTTCTTTCTGAATTTGCTAATTGGATGGACTGTACTAAATTCTAGCATAGTGAGACAATATATTACAGATATTAAGGAATTTGCAATTAATGTACATAAATATGGGTAATAAAGTGTCTAGGCACTAGTATAGAAATAAGAACAAAAAAGAGAATGAGTGATGTTAACAGAGCTAGGAAGTGAGGGCAGAAAGAAAGTCATGAAGAATTAGGTCAGGCTTCTAAAAAGAAGTATAAATCCAACTGCTGGGAGTATCATTCATGTTAAAGGTCCTACATTTCCCTGAGCACTCTGTTGATTCCAAAACTATCTCTAGAGAATTTATTTGCACAAGTGTGCTGGGTGCCCTCACTTCGGGCTGGGTATAACTGAAACCACTAAATTCACAATACTCAGTTCTGTTCTCTGTTCTCTAAGAATATATTTTCTGAAGTTTCAATCATTCTTCTCTATATCTCCCAATGATGGAGTTTAATGATTTTATAATATGAGATGAACACAGTATAAGAATTATTATTATCAAACTATATCACATATCTATATTGAACTCTCAAACAGATATTTTGAAAGAGAAAATATAAATTATATATCGGAAATATTAAGAAGGTTTGAACTTTATGAAATCTAAATATTTTCAGTTTTGCTAGGAATGTTTCAATAAGATTACAAAATTTCAATGAAAAAGCCTGGGGAACATAGCTAAACTATGAGATTACAAAATGTTTTCTCACTATAGGGATGAATAAGAATGCTTTAATCAATTTGCAATTTTAAGCAGAATAAGCTTATTTCAAACACCTTGAATCATGTCAAATTGGGTTGTTTGGAAGACATTCAGATACTCTGGAGTCTGTCTCTAACAATTTTATTGGAAAACATAAGCCATTTTAATTTGTGTTTTAAGTATGTTGACTGCTAATAGGACCATGGTGCCTCCCTCCAATAGTAAGATTAATTCCAAAGGAAAATGCATATTTTCATTGAAAGATATATGCAATTTGGCAATATTGTTTATATTATTTCTTCATGTAAAACTTGTGAAAAAATTGGGTTTAGATAAGGGAGAGAATGATGTTTTCTGAAACATATCTAATTTAAGTATGCTTATGGAAACCCTGGTGGTGTAGTGGTTAAGAGCTACAGCTGCTAACCAAAAAGTCAGCAGTTGGAATCCACCAGGCGCTTCTTGGAAACCCTATGGGGCAGTTCTACTCTGTCGTTTAGGTTCGCTATGAGTCAGAATTGACTCGACTGGTAACGGGTTTGGTTCTTTGGAATAACTATTATCAAAGAATGATTAGGTATGATGTTTTAAAGTATAAAATTTAATATTCTTATTTTATTTCAGTGAAATTGCAGAAAAAAATAATTTCCTATTATCTTTATGGGAAAGATGAAGATAAAATACAGTGAAAGTTTGTTTCATGTTGGAATAAATAATAAGCCAAAAAAGGATTTCAAATATTTGTATTCGATTTTTGAGAAGGAAAGAAAAATGCAATTAAGACAGAGAGCAGAAGCGATGGGTAGCAAAAACTCAGGTGATGTTTTTGATGTCCAACCTTAGAAAAAATTGAATTGCGTAAAATCAAAAGGGCTGCTCAAAAGCGGCTCAGACTTGGTATTCGATGCTGCCTGATAGGGAGGGGTGGCACAGAGCAGGTGAAGCGGAAGGATTCTGGCCAGGGAGTCTTGCTAGGTACATCTATGGGGCGCCAGACTAGAGTTATCCTGGCGAGAGTAACCTATAATGCTTAAGTTTTCACTTGAACTTTATAATCCCTTATTTCAAGAAGGAAGGGGGAGATTTTTCTAAACGCAAAAAAGTGATTCCCTCTGCTAAGCAATTTTAAGTGAGGGTTACCCAAAGTTGTCTTTTGTTGTTAATGTTTCTGATTTTTGTTCCCCTTGCCTAGCAAAGCTTCCTCTGGTTTCTTTTCATGTTCACATTTTATGTTTTAAATGCTGATTAAAATTCAGTTGTTAGTATGTAATAGTGGAGATTTTTTAAAACTAATAATTTCTATTTATAACTTTTAAATGTTTGTGCTATTTTTTAAGGGGATGAGTATTTATTTAAAAAAAAAAATTCCCCTCAAGATAGAACTGAGGTTTTAGTTGCACTGGTTTCCAAGGAGCAGCTGGTAGATTCGAACTGCAGACCGTTTTTGGTTAGCAGCCCAGTGCTTAACCACTTTGCAACCAGGTCTCCAGTATAGAAAGATAGGAACAAAATTTTCAGATATCCATACAGTATGATTTATTTTGAATTGTGCCTTCGTTTGTACCCTCAATGTTAATGGAAGCCAACTATGTATCTGGTTTCAAATGCAGTAATATCGAGGATGCAGAGAAGAATTAAAACAGTGACCACATTTAAGAAGTTTCTAGTCTACAGTTTGATTTCTAAGTTTAGTAATAAATCCAGTTTAACAATTACCTCAGTTTCTCTGTTTCTAAAATAAGTGATTTGTAACGGTGACTTCAAAGCCCTCACCTAGACATTACATTTGCAAATGACGTTGGTTACATTCTTCACAGTGTGTGAACACTCTGAATATTTCTGTTCTGATTGTTCCATTTTCATTAATTTCATTTCCCTGCCCCCCTTACATTCTCATCTTTGTTTTAAAGTAATTGTTGACCGTTTGGTCTCATATAGATGGTTTTTTAAAGGAGCACAGTACTCATGGGTAACGTGCTTTATTTTGTGAGCCAGTCTGTTATTTACCTAAGTGGTGACCTCAGGCGCTAGTACCAATTCAAGGTTTAAAGAGTATCTCAGGCAATAGCATGTCCTCCAGTCTCAACCTGTTCAACAAGACTGTTTTTTTTTTTTTTTTTTT
>NW_004444078.1:162967-169698 GCF_000243295.1 Trichechus manatus latirostris
TGGCAACCCTGTGTCAAGCAAGTCTATCAGCACCATTTTTCCAACAGCATATGCTCACTTTGTGTCTCTGTGTCACATTTTGGTAATTCTCACAATATTTCAAACTTTTTCATTTTTATTATATCCATTATGGTGATCTGTGACCAGTGATAAAATCATTGTAATGGTTTTGTGTCCATATAAGATGATGAACTTAATCGATAAATGTTGTGTGTGTTCTGACTGCTCACCAACTGGCTATTCTCTCATCTCTCTTCCTCTCCTCAGGCCTCCCTATTCCCTGAGACACATCAATATTGAAATTAGGCCAATTAATAACCCTACAACAGCTTCTAAGTGTTAAAGTGAAAGGAAGAGTTGCACGTCTCTCATTTTAAACAAAAGCTAGAAACGATTAAGCTTAGTGAGGAAAGCACATCGAAATCTGAGATAGGACAGAAGCTAGGCCTCTTGTGCCAAATAGTTAGCCAAGTTGCTAACACAAAAGAAAAGTTCTTGAAGGAAATTAAAAGCACTACTCCAGTGAACACAAGAATGATAAAAAAGTGAAATAGCCTTATTGCTGATATGAAGAAAGTTGTAGTGGTCTGGATAGAAGATAAAACCAGACACAACATTCCCTTAAGCCAAAGCCATATTCAAAGCAAGGCCCTAACTCTCTTCAATTCTGTGAAGGCTGAGAGAGGTAAGGAAGCTGCAGAACAAAAGTTTGAAGCTAACAGAGGTTGGTTCATGAGGTTTAAGGAAAGAAGCTGTTTCCATAACATACGAGCGCAAGGTGAAGCAGCAAATGCTGATGTGGAAGCTGTAACAAGTTATCCAGAAGATCTTGTTAAGATAATTGATGAAGGTGGCTACACTAAACAACAGATTTTCAATATAGACGAAAGAGCCTTATATTGGAAGATGACGCCATCTAGGGCTTTCATAGCTAGAGAGAAGCCAATGCCTCCCTTCAGAGATTCAAAGGACAAGCTGATTCTCTTGTTATGGGCTAATGAAGCTGGTGACTATAGGTTGAAACCAATGCTCATTTACCATTCTGAAAATCTTAGGGCCCTTAAGAATCATGCTAATTCTACTCTGCCTGTGCTCTCTAAAGGGATCAACAAAACCTGGATAACAACACATCTGTTTACAACATGGTTTACTGAATACTTTAAGCCCATTGTTGAGACCTACTACTCAAAATAAAAGATTCCTTTCAAAATATTACTACTCATTGACAATGAACCTGGTCAACCAAGAGCTCTGATGGAGATGTACAAGGAGATTAATGTTTCTATGCCTGCTAACACAAGATCCATTCTGTAGCCCATAGATTAAGGAGAAATTTTGACTTGCAAGTCTTATCATTTAAGAAATACATTTCATAAGGCTATAACTGCCAGAGATAGTGATTCCTCTGATGTATCTGGGCAAAATAAATTGAAAACCTTCTGAAAATGATTCACCATTCTAGATGCCATTAAGAACTTTCATGGTTCATGGGTGGAGGTCAAAATTTCAACATTAACAAGAGTTTGGAAGAAGTTGATTCTAACCCTCATGGATGACTTTGAGAGGTTCAGAGCTTCGGTGGAGGAAGTAACTGCAGATGTGGTGGAAACAGAAAGAAAACTAGAATTAGAAGTGAAACCTAAAGATATGACTGAATTGCTGCAATCTCATGATAAAACTTTAACGGATGAGGAGTTGCTTCCTATGGATGAGCAAAGAAAGTGGTTTCTTGAGATGGAATCTACTTTTGGTGAAGATGTTGTGAACATTGTTGAAATGACAATAAAGGATTTAGAATATTACATAAATTTTGTTGATAAAGCAGTGGCAGTGTTTTAGAGGATTGACTCCAATTTTGAAAGAAATTTTGCTGTTGATAAAATGCTATCAAACAGCATCACATGCTGCAGATAAATCATTCATGAAAAGAAAAGTCAATCGATGAGGCAAACTTCATTATTGTCTTATTTTAAGAAATTGCCACAGCTGCTTCAACCTTTAGCAACCACCACCCTGATCAGCCAGCAGCCATCAACTTTGAGGCAAGACCCTCCACCAGCAAAAACATTATGACTAACTAAAGCCTCAGATGATGGTTAGTATTTTTTAGCAATAAATTATTTTTTAATTAAGGTATATACATTGTTTTTTGGACATAATGCTATTGCACACTTAATAGACTATAATATAAATATAACTTTTATATGCACTAGGAAACCAAAAAAATTGTGTGACTTGCTTTATTGCAGTGATCTGGAACCAAACTCGCACTATCTCTGAAGTATGCCTGTATTGGAGATTTAAAAAACACAAAATCTAGTCATTTTGAGGGTAGATATATAAATAGATAGAGAGCTCTCATGGAGTTGACTCTGATTCATGACCACCTTACGTGCAACAGAACAAAAAGCTGCCCTGTCCTGGGGCATCCTCACCATTGTTGACATGTATATATATCATTGCAGTTATTGTGTCCAATCCATTTCACCAAAGGTCTCCTTCACTCTCACTGGCCCTCTACTTCACCAAACATGATGCCCTCCTCCAGCAATTGATCTCACCTGATGACGTGTCCAAAACAAGAAAGTCTGACAATGTTATCCATAACGTTTTAATTGACTAATTCTCAGAAATAGATCACCAAGCCTTTCTTCCTAGTTTGTCTTAGTCTGGAAACTCTGCTGAAATATGTCCACCATGGGTAATCCCTGCTGGTACTTGAAATACAGGTGGCATAGCTTCCAGCATCACAGCAACACAGAGGTCGCCACAGTGCAACAAACTGACAGACAATAGGAGGTGGATTTTGAGACTACCTTATGTACATCATAGAATAAATCAAAGAACTAGCTGTATTGCCAATATTGTCAGCATAAGAGAAAAGAGACAAAAACATAAATCAGAAAAGTTAAGGAAAAAACTAATGTTAAAGTTGATTCTCAAATAGCAGTATGAATTCATAATTTTACAAATTTAAAAGCAATGGTACTCTAGTTAAAAATCATACTCAGACTTCTGGTGTTTATTTCTAATCATTCAAAATTAAAATGAAATAGGATTCCTTGGGAAATGGCTTATTCAAGGTCTGGGAAAGGGAAAATATAAGATGATTCTGGGACATATTATTATGCCAGAAAACACAGAAATACAAAAAAAAATTATAATACAAATATACATACAGCAAATATAGCAAAATGTTAAAAATAGCTGAATATATCTAGTAAAAAGACCAGAGTTAATGGTTTGACTGAGACTGGAAGGACCCTGGAAGACATGGCCCCCAGACTCTCTGTTAGCCCAAAACTAAAACCGTTTCTGAGGCCAACTCTTCAGACAAAGATTAAACTGGACTATGGGACATAAAATGATACGCGTGAAGAGTGTGCTTCTTAATTCAAGTAGATACATGAGACTAAATGGGAAGTTCCTGTACAGAAGTGAGATGAGAAGGCAGAGATGGTCAGGAGCTGGTGGAATGGACACAGGAAATCAGGGGAGGAAAGGAGGAGTGTGCTGTCACAGTATAGGGAGAGTAACTAGGGTCACATAACAAAGTGTGTATCAATTTGTGTATGAGAAACTAACTAGAATTGTAAACTTTCACTTAAAGCACAATTAAAAAAAAAAAGCTCCATCTAGGTAGTGAATACATGGGTATTTATTGTACTATTCCTTCAAAACTTCTGAATCCTAGAAATATTTCATAATAAAAATTTGAGAGGGAAATCCTGCATGAAATTGAACTCATCCTTTGAATATTTCTAAGGGGCAGATGAGGATGCTTTATTTTTTTCTCTTCATCTTTCACGAGAAAAATGTTACTACACATCAAGTATAACTTATTGCATGAAACATTTGCAAATAATTATTTTCTGTGACATCAAAGCGCCATGTTAAATAATAGCTACCAGTTTTCAATCTCCAACTAAGTTTTTAGACTATATTCTTCAAAGTCAAATTGCTTCACCAAGTGCAAGAGTTTTCTTAGTATTTTAAATTTCACTTCCAAGAAGTTGCAGTAGTCTTTTCTCAGACGCTTTCCTTCACAGTATACCTGAAAGCCTGATCAAAGATTGATTTTCATTCTCATTCAAATGTATCCATTAGGCTTCTAAAGTTGAATAAGTACATATTACACCAAGACAAGGATTTAAATACAAAAATAAAGTATAAATTTTGAAATACATTTGTGTTCTGCATCATTGTATCTTTCGCTAAATTGCAAATTATATGATTTATTCATATAAAGTTTTAACTTTCTAAATGATACTAATATGAATAAAATATTTTCTTTAGCTCTAATTGTTTATGATAATAAATTCCCGTTTTCATTTCTCTTTGCCCTGTAAATATTATATCGAAAGCTCCATTTTGATTATTTTAATTTATAAAGGTATCTTTGAAACAGTTTTTATGGGTTTCTTCACGTATACATATATATATATATGTATATATATGTAGTCCCCAACTTCCAACAACTCCTTTTTAAGTTGGTACTGATATAAGTTGAATACGACATTTTTTTTTTTTAGTTTTCATTATTATCTCCTCTAATTATCTGTGTCTTTATACATCCAATCTTTGAATATCTGATAAATCTAACGTGTGTTGAATAATCAAACTCAAAATTATTTCTTTGGATATACAATGAAATGTATTTCATTGAATATGGTAGCCCAGGTGATCAAAACCTTTTCTATTTTCTATTTTATTACAGAGGACAAAACTAAGATCAAATAAAGTTATATAGACTGTAGCTCACTATCCAAATGTGTTCCATACAAGTAAAAGTCCCTGACAAAGAAGTGAGCTGCTTCTCAAAATCAGTGAATATCTCTACACTGGAAACAATCAAGCAGAGGCCAAATTACTTTATGTAATAGGTCTGTCAAAGAAATTTCTGCACTGAATGTGTGGCACCTTCTAAATTTAGTAACATGTCATACATATTCCTCCCCACCACTCCTTATCACAATCCCACTACTGCCACCATGACAAGGGTCCACAATGATTTTGTCACCTAATAAAGCAAATGAGTATAGTAAAGTAAACAAAACCTGATTGAGACCCAGGATATCTGGATTCAAATTCTGTTTCCAGCACTGATTGCTTATATAAAGTTAGTATTAATGTCATTATTTTCACTTGAAAATGAAGTGTTCACTAATTCATTAATATTTTATTGATGTCTTGAAAGCTGGATCTCTTCAGGTACTCAGCTAATCCTGGGTATGCAGCAGTGAACAAAATAGGCATATACATTACACTTAATAGCATTAAAGTATATGGAGGAAAATGGTATCACTCAGATAAACACACAAAAATGTGTAATTCAACTCAAAATTGAAATAAGGAACATGGAGTAGAGTAACAGGATGAATAGAAACATCTTTACTTTGGAAACAGTGACCATGTTTCTGAAGAACCAAGTGCCAAGGTGAGATGTAAAAATGAGAAAAAATTAACCAAGAAAAGAAGATAAAGTTGATCCAAGCAGAAACACACATGTGTAAGGGTTCTGAGACAGAAACAAACCTGGATTCACCAGGGAATTGAAAGAAGACCAGAGGTCTTGATCATTGCAAGCAAGAATAAGGGGGAAAACATGGAACAGGTAAGATTGGAGAGGTTGGCAGGGCCAGATCATACAGGACCTTATGGGCATGGTAAGGATTTAGGATTTTATTCTAAGAGGGTTAAAGAATATTGAAGTATTTTAATTTGAGGATAAACACAGTCAAATATATAATTGTTCTTAATCTGTATGGAGAATGGATGGGAGGATACATCAGCAGAAGACAAAGTTGAGAGATCAGTTGAGAGGTTATTATAGTGGCCGTCCAAGAAATAATGCTCACTTGGACTAGAGTCTTAGCAGTAGAAAAAGAGAGAAGTGGAGAAATATATTTTGGAAGTTTACTTAAGAGTATTAAGATATGGCACAGGGAGCCAACATGGTGCTATACACAGAATCACCACACCTTCTCTCCACAGCAAAGACCTGAAAAACTAAGTAAAACACATACAAACATCAATCCTGGCACCCTAAGTGTCAAACGAAGAGATAAAGAACTCAACCAAGCACCAAATGGGGTAAGAAACTGACAACAGGAGGAGAAAACAAAAAACACAGAGAGGATCATTGAAGAATTGCTGACAGAAAACTTCCCTAACATCATGAAAGATTAAAATCTGACCATCCAAGAAGCACAACGAACCCCATATAGGAGTGGACTCAAAAGAAAATCACCAAGGCATATCATAATCACACTCGCTAAAACCAAAAACAAATAAAGAATCCTGAGAGCAGTTCAAAAAAAATAAAAAGTCACATACAGAGGGGAGACAAGAAGACTAAACTCTGATTACTCAGCAGAAACCATGCAGACAAGGCAATGGGATGACATATATAAAATCTTGAAAGAAAAAAATTGCCAACCAAGAATAATATATCCTGCAAAACTCTCATTCAAATATGATGGTGAAGTTAGGACATTTCCAGATAAACAGAAATTAAGGGAATATGTAAAAGTCAAACCAAACTTACAAGAACTATTATAATTAAAGAGTCCTTCAGTTTGAGAACAAATAATATCAGATGACAGCCTGAATCTAGATGCAAGATCGCACCAGCCAGATACCAGCCTAGGTAATGAACTCTCAAGGACTATTAAAAACCAAAAGATTTACAAAAGGGAACCAGAGAGGTTAATCTGTAAATGACAACAATG
>NW_004444078.1:170325-209533 GCF_000243295.1 Trichechus manatus latirostris
GACATAACCATAATAAACATCTACGCACCCAATCACAGGGCTCCAAAATACATAAAACAAACTCTAACAGCACTGAAAAGAGAAATTGACAGTTCCACAATAATAGTAGGAGACTTCAACACACCACTATCGGTAAAGGACAGAACATCTAGAAAGAAACTCAACAAAGATACAGAAAATCTAAAGGCCACAATCAGCCAACTTGACCTCATAAACATATATAGAACACTCCACCCAATAGCTGCAAAGTACACATTCTTTTCGAAAGCACATGGACTGTTCTCCAGAATAGACCACATCTTAGGCCACAAAGCAACCCTCAACAAATCTAAAACATTGAGATAATACAAAGTAGCTTCTCTGATCACAGCACCATCAAAGTAGAAATTAACAACAGGAAGATCAAGGGAAAAAAATCAGTTACATGGAAACTGAATAACACCCTGCTTAAAAACCACCAGGTAATAGAAGACATCAAAGATGGAATCAAAAAATTCCTAGAATCAAATGAGAATGAAAACATCATAACAAAACCTTTGGGACACAGCAAAGGCAGTCCTCAGAGGACAATTTACAGCAATGGATGCACATATCAAAAAAGAAGAAAGGGACAAAATCAAAACATTGGTTACACGACTAGAACAAATAGAAAGAGAACAGCAAAAAAAGCCCACAGCCACCAGAAGAAAGGAAATAATAAAGATCAGAGTAGAAATAAATGAAATAAAGAATAGACAAACAATAAAAAGAATCAACAAAACCAAAAGTTGGTTCTTTGAGAGGACCAACAAAATCGACAAACCATCGGCCAAACTGACAGAAGAAAAACAGGAGAGGAAATAATCCAAATAAGAAATGAGATGGGGACATTACAACAGACCCAACTGAAATAAAAAAGGATCAAAACAGAGTATTATGAAAAACTATACTCCAACAAATTTGAAAACCTAGAGGAAACAGACAAATTTCTAGAACACACTTACACAAACTGAAGCTGAAAGTCTGAACATACCTGTCATGGATTGAATTGTGTCCCCCAGAAATATGTCAGCTTGGCTGGATCATGATTCCCAGTATTGTATGATTGCGTACCATTTTGTAATCTGATGTGATTTCCTTATGTGTTGTAAACTCTATCACTATGATATAATAAGATGGATTACTGGCAGTTATACTGATGAGGTCTACAAGATTAGATAGTGTGTTAAGCCAATCTCATTTGAGATTTAAAAGAAAGAAACAAGCAGAGACACACAGGAACCTCATACCACCAAGACAGTAGTGCCAGCAGCAGAGTGCATCCTTTGGACCTGAGGTTCCTGCACAGAGAAGCTCCCAGACCAAGGGAAGACTGATGACACATACCTTCCTCCATAGCTGACAGAGAAGAGAAAGTCTTCCCCTGGAGGTGACACTCTGAATTTGGACTTGTAGCCATTGTCTTGGTGAGAATCGTGGCCTAGCCAAGTTGACACAATCTTAACCATCATACTATACATAGAAAACCCAAAAGACTCCATGTGAAAACTACTGGAACTAACAGATTCAGCAGAGTAGCAAGGTACAAGATACACGCACAAAAATCAGTTGGATTCCTGTACACCAATAAAGAGAATAACGAAAAGGAAATCAGGAAAACAATACCATTTATAATAGCCCCTAAAAAAATAAAATTCTTAAGAATAAATCTAACCAGGGATGTAAAAGACCTATACAAAGAAAACTACAAAACACTACTGCCTGATACCTAAAGGGTTCTACATAAATGGAAAAACATACCATGCTCATGGATAGGCAGACTCAACATTGTGAAAATAACAATTCTACCCAAAGCAATCTACAAAAACAAAGCAATCCCTATCCAAATACCAAGAACTTTCTTCAAAGAGATGGAAAAACTAATCATTAACTTTATATGGAAAGGGAAGAAGCCCCAAATAAGTAAAGCACTACTGAAGAAGAAGAATAAAGTCAGAGGACTCACACTACCTGACTTCAGAACCTACTATATAGCTACAGTAGTAAAAACAGCCTGGTACTGGTACAACGACAGATACATTGACCAATGGAACAGAATTGAGAACCCAGATGTAAATCCATGCACCTATGGTCAGCTGATCTTTGACAAAGTCCCAAAGTCCATCAGATAGGGAAAAGACTGTCTTTTTAACAAATGGTGCTGGCAAAACTGGATGTCCATCAGCAACAAAATGAAACAGGACCCTTACCTACACCCTACACAAAAACTAATTCAAAATGGATCAAAGACCTAAATATAAAACCAAAAACTACAAAGATCATAGAATAAAAAATAGGATCAACACTAGAGGCCCTAATACATGGCATTAACAGCATACAAACCATAACTAACAACACACAACTCCAGAAGATAAGCTAGATGACTGGGATCTTCTAAAAATTAAACACTTATGCTCATCAAAAGACTTCACCAAAAGAGTAAAAGAAAATCTACAGACTGGGAAAATATTTTGTCTATTACAAACCTGACAAGGTCTAATCTCTAAAAGCTACAGGGAAATCCAACACCTCTACAACAAAAAGACCAATAATCCAATTAAAAAATAGGCAAAGGAAATGAACAGACACTTCCAAGAAGACATTCAAGCAGCTAACACACACACGAGAAAGTGCTTATGATCACTAACCATTAGAGAACTGCAAATCAAAACCACAATGAGATACCATTTCACCCCAGCATTACTGGCACGAATCAAAAAAATAGAAAATAGCAAATGGTGGAGAGGCTGCGGGGAGATTGGAACTCTTATGCACTGCTGGTGGTAATGCAAAATGGTACAACCATTTTGGAAACCAATATGTCGCTTCCTTAGAAAGCTAGAAATAGAAATACCATATGATCCAGCAATCCCACTCCTAGGAATACAGCCTTGAGAAATAAGAGCCATTATATGAATAGACATATGCACACCCATGTTCATTGCAGCATTGTTCACAATAGCAGAAAGATGAAAACAACCTAGATGACCATCAACATATGAATGGATAAACAAACTATGGTACATACACACAATGCAGTACTACACAATGGTAAAGAACAACGACGAATCTGTGAAGCATCTCACAACATGGATGAATCTGGAAGGAATTATGCTGAGTGAAGTTAATCACAAAAGGACAAATACTGTATGAGACCACTACTATAAAGACTCATGAAAAGGTTTACACACAAAAAGAAACAATCTTTGATGGTCACAGGGGGTGGGTGGATGGGGATGGAAAAACACTGAATAGACAATAGACAAGTGGTAACTTTGATCAAGGGTTAAGAAAGTACATAGTACTGGGAAAGCCAGCACAACTTGTACAAAGCAAGGTCATGGAAGCTCCATAGACTCATCCAAACTCCCAGAGGGACCAAATTACCGGGCTGAAGGCTGTGGGGACCATGGTGTCTGGGAACATCTAGCTCAATTGTCATAACATAGTTTATAGAGAATATGTTCTACATTATACTTTGGTGAGTAGCGTCTGGAGTCTTAAAAGCCTATGAGTGGCCAACTAAGATACTCTACTGGTCTCATCCCTTTGGGAGCAAGAGAGAATGAAGAAAACTAAAGACACAAGGGAAAGATTAGTCCAAAGGATTAAGGGACCACAACAACGACGGCTTCCACCAGACTGAGTCCAGTACAACAAGATGGTGCCCGGCTACCACCACTGACTGCTCTGACAGGGATCAAAATAGAGGGTCCCAGACAGAGCTGGAGAAAAATGTAGAACACAATTCTAACTCAGAAAAACAGACCAGACATACTAGCCTGACAGAGACTGGAGAAACCCCGAGAGGATGGCCCGCAGATACGCTTTTAGCTCAGTAATGAAATCACTCCTGAGGTTCACATTTCATCCAAAGATTAGACAGGCCCATAAGGCCATAAAGAGCACACCACCCCAGGGGCAAAGACTAAAAGGCAGGAGGGGACAGGAAAGCAGGTAATGGGGAACCCAAAGTTGAGAAGGGAGAGTGTTGACATGTCATGGGTTTGTTAACCAATGTCATAAAACGATACGTGTACTAACTGTTTAATGAGAAGCTAGTTTGTTTTGTAAACCTTGATTTAAAGTACAATAAATAAATAAATAAATAAAATTCCACATAGATCGGAGAAATAAATGTGAAAGGCAAAACCAGAAACGTTTTAGAGGAAAATATAGATGAACATTTTCATGACCTTGGAGTAAATTACCAGTTCTTAAGCAGGACACAAAATGAGCTAACTTTAAAAGAAAAATAATTGATTTATTTCCTATATTAAAATTAAGAACTTACATTCATCAAAGTTACCACTTAAGAAATGCAAATGCAACCCACAGTGTGGAATAAAGTATTTGCAATCCATGTATTTGACAAAGGACTTGTATCCAAAACAAAAAAAAGAGTATTAAGATATGTATTTGTGGGTGTGTTGTGGAGATAGATTTCAAGAATTACTCCCATTCTGACCTTAGTAAAGACTGTTATTTTTGTTAGTTGTCATCGGTTTTCTCTCTTTCCCGGTCCCCTCTGCCTGTCCGCAAAAGCTTCCTCCCTGTTCTGAACCCACAGGAACTTTCTCTGTACCTATGACTACCTATGATTACTTAATTTTAGCTAGTAGGGGAAGAAATGTTCTTTCTGGTCATGCACCCATGGTCACAGGACTGCCATGTTGTTTAAATTTGAACAAAGCTCGGCAACAGGATGATCAGGCCAGATGCAGCTAAACACAGGCCCCTTCTTCTTACCCCCTTTTCCTGTTCCCACGCACTCTGAGATATAAAACCCCTAGACTCCTTTGCCTCCAGGCCTTTCACCTGCAACGTAAATGTGGATCCTTACATGTGCAGAAGGGTTTTCCTGTGTCAACTCACCCTCGGACAGGGGTCTGAGGGAGGCTGACCCCAAGATGAAACTTACCCCATTGGTCTGAGTCCTACCTGCTACGTAAGTAAATAAAAGCTTGTAAAACACCACTGGATAATGTCAATCAATTACTGAAAGCTACAGCTCTCTAGGGGCCCTGGTGGAACAGTGGTTAGGAGCTATGTCTGCTAACCAAAAGGTTGGCAGTTGGAATCCACCAGCTGCTCCTTGGAAACCCTGTGGGGCAGTTCTACTGTGCCCATTTTTCATCAGGGCACATCACATCCTCTTTCTAGCTTTTGATATTGATATTCTTGCCCCATCTCACCTATTTAATCATACTTCCTTTTAGTCCTCATGTGGCACAGTGGTTAAGAGTTTGGCTGGTAACCAAAAGGTTGGCAACTCGAATCCACCAGCCCTTCCTTGGAAACCCTATGGGGAAGTTCTACTAAATCCTATCAGGTGGCTATGAGTTGGAGTCAACTCACGGCAACAGGCTTTTTTTTTTTTTTTTTTTTTTTATGTACTCTCAGATTACTGTTTTAGTTGTTCCTTGTACATGTCAAGTGCATCTATTCCTAGTAGGGTCTTTACTTCTATCATACCTATTTGGAATACCCTGGCTACTTCTTCTTTCAGGTCCTCACATAGATATTTGCTTCTCAATAAAGGCTTCTTGACTCAAAGAGATACATCCTTTCACACAGGTATGAGGAACGGAACTTTACTCATACTTTCCAGTAATCAACCATGACATTGTGTCATTTCAAAAAGGTACTCTTTCCCCTGTGATGATGTTCTGTGCTTCACGTGCTTCTACTTGGCAGTTCTGTAGGAATTGGATGACTTCTCATGAACACTATTTTAATGGCTACTCTCCAGGCCTTCATAATTGGTTTCTATTTGATGATCAGCATAGCTTGGAAGTGACACTACTTTACAGATAGCCTACTTCTAGCGGAGACCAGCTTTTCTGTTGAATCATTTTGTACAGTAGCTTGCCAAGAGTCATACACATAAAGACTCTTCATAAATGCTTTTGATGATGAAAGGATCTAAACTTTGTTTCAGGCAATGCCAAGTGTGTGTGCCATTTTCACATTAAGCTTTGCATTCAGCATTGGAAATAAAGTTCAAGGAAAAGAATTTTTTCATTTTACAATTGTTTTAAAATGGTTATGTCTAAGCTCTAGAGACTAAAGCTCTACTTATAACTGTGTATATGTATCATAATTTTTCAAGCAATACAGTGAATTAACATAAGACATATATGATAATTACTTCCTCAAAAAGAAATTGGTGTAATTTATTCTACAAATCAAAAAAAGAGAGTAGAAATATTTCTGATGAAGGAAGTGCTCTGAATTACATCAATTGTTTAATATCTGATAGTCATTAGCAAAGATTACTTGCAATTTACCTTTCAGGTACTTTCCACTTTGACTTCTATGGAAATCAACATCTGTTTATTGAGAAACAAATATCAGTAAATCTTTCTGTTATGATAATATCAGCTGAAGTTAATTCTCTGCTGAGATGGAAAAATATGATTCATACAATGAAAAACATATGTTTTGGAAAAACAGTTTGCCATCAAACTACATCAACACTTTAAATGATTAAAATGTTTTTATAAACATCTTTTTCCTTGTCACTAATGGATGAAATGCATTCGCTTCCCATTGTGTGTGTGTGCACATTTGCAACAGCAGTTTTTTGCAATACATTTAATTTTTTTTACATTACAATTAAAAACATATATTATTACCTCTTTTGTCACATGTAAAGGAAATTCAATTATTTTGATGTCTAAGCTTATATATGAAATTCCCTCTTAATAGACAGATATAAAACATTGTTCAGATACCTACTTAGTTGCTTATTTTGACTGAAGAGTGTGAAGAAATCCTCAATTTTCACCCTTTTGTAATAAATGCTAAATTTCACAATCATTTTGTTCTGGCAAGTGCATTATCAAAATTAAATAGCTAATCAGGTTCTATCTGGTCACTTTTTTTGATGATTATGCCCATACAAACGCCCCTTGAATAAAAAGAAGGTAAAGTTGTGTGTAATGTCTCTGAAATTTCACATCTCAATCAATAGTTTCAGCCTGGTGTTCCCTTTGAACTGCTCTTACAGAATGAATTAATGATGGTTTAAATGTTACATTTACATCTATTGTTCTCTGACATAACACACGAAGAGATTGAAGATAAAAGCAGAAGTATTTGAAATTAGATCTTTGAAAGGGAAGTTTGAAGTATGAAAAGGAGTTTCTCAAAATTTAGAAGAGAGGTATCTATGTTTTAGTCTATATCTTCCATAATTTAGAAGGTACCATAAAGCTTTTTTGAACTACAGTTTCCCATATTGGCCATAGTCCATTACTTGGTCATAAGAAATAGGAGAAGAAATATATTTCTACTGCATTCCAATGAAAAACACCATGCAGCAAGAAAAAAACAAAGTCTGAACATATGAAATTAAAAACAAAGAAAAACAGAAAACTTTGGTCGTCATTATTCTCTGAGTTCTGAAATCTTTTTTTCCCTATGATTATCAATCTTTGGCAAAACCAAAAATATCTCAAAGATTTTATAACTTGATTGAGAACTAAATTTTCCTATTTAAAACCCCTATATTTTGGAACACTCCCATATCCTGAGATTATACGGGCATATTTATATATTTATTCAGCAAAGATCAGATTCAGGTACAGCAGCCATATTATGAGAACTTATTAACAAAAGTTAAATTAAATGAAAAATTTTCTAAGTTTGAGCAGGATCAACCCTGAAACAAGGCATTTGCATTGTAAGAGAACAGATTTAATCTAAGTACATGCATAGTACACTAAACATAAAACATCTTCAGAGATTAATATTGAAGCTATAGTTATCAAAAATGCCGTAACTTATAATATTGAGTAACCAAAGAAAATGTCCCATTTGTTCTGCATCTTTACTTTCTCATTTTCAATTAATTAAATTTGATCTCTATTATGACCCATCAATGGTAGGGAAGCTGGATGTTAATGAGTAGATTAATATTTCCCATCATATCAATAACATTATGGATTGCATATAGTTTCCAACATTAACACTGAAGTGAAATGTTGTTGGTTGAACATTACATATTATGTGTTTTGCTGCTTCTAAAACTTTTGACAATCTCATATGTCTGGATAACCAGAGGGTCTAAGTCTATATTTATCTAGAGAAACAGTTGCACATAGTAGAAAATATACAGATATGGTCTCAGGCTATTTGCATGACATTGACCAAATTATTAGAATTCATTTAGCCATGTTTTCTCATTTACGAAATGGGACTCACACTACAGACACATTAGTTTTGTTTTGAGATCAAATCATATAATATATGTAAAGTCCCTAAAAATCTCTCTATCAAAATTAACGTTTTATAAATGATATATATTTTAATTATCAGGCTAAATCTTGAGTATACCACATATAATCCAATGGGGTATCCTGATTCATATGAAAAATAATCTTTAATGTGAATCAATTAATGTTGCCTGAATATCTATTATATATGCAACAATTTTATTTTATATGCTCTGGTGGTGATTTAGGTAAGTATTAAACTGTGATTCTGTTCTTTGGTAATTTATACAATGTAGTAAACTTGTGGTTATCTTCCCAGAATTCGTTCTCTTTGAGAAGATAAAAGCAGCTTCAATTCTCCCATTTCTAAATAAATAAATAAGAATCACTGAAATGTTCCTGATTTATGATAACATTCAATTTGAAGGAACCCCTACTTCCTTGAACCCTTACAAAAATCACCTAACACAAGCCATATAATATAACATTTCGCTCCCAGTACTGAGACATCCCACAGTTCTTCATGGTTAGCAAGCCTACTCACTGCATCAAAAAATATACATAACTTTGACTGCAAGTGTGTTCTTTGTAGTCTTTGGCTGGTGGGCATCAACACACTGTTAAACATTTGTGCAGTAGCTGTGGAGATAGGTGGAATTTTCCCATACCCAGATAAAAACTTGAAACTTTTGTCTAGGACTGATTAAGCAGTGATAGATTCAAAACAGCAGGATGGATACACAACCCAGTGTTCAGGCAATCAGTACATGGCATCCTGCTAGCTATGATTATTTCTTTAAACATGGGTACATAACTTAAGCTGGTCCAATTAGAATGTAGATCAATACATTACTGTGATCACTACCGAAAGCTGAGTTCTCTCTCCTTCTAAGTAATGTGGTTTGTGGATATTGTTATTAGTTGCTGTTGAGTCGATTCCAAATCATGGTGACCCCACTTGTGTAGAGCAGAACTACTCCATAGTATTTCCATGGCTGTGACCTTTCAGGAGCAGATCTTCAGGCCTATCTTCTGAGGCACTTCTGGGTAGTTTCAAACCACCAGCTTTCTGGCTAATAGTTAAGCACTTAACCGTTTGCACTACCCAGACAGCCTATGGTTTTTGAATATGACACTAGAATTGCTACAGACATGTGAGAAGCCAGCATGAGGGCAAACAAAAACAAAGCCTACAACAGAGAAGGAATAATAAGATAATCATAGAAAGATGGAGCAGGAACATTGCTGAAACTACTCCTGATACCTTCAGAAACTCTGAAGATTATAGAGGCATAAAACCATAAATCATCTTTATTTAAAGCCATTTTTTTTGACAGTTCTTCCATTATTTGCAACTAAGACTATTCTAACTGGAACACAGGATTTATAATCTAGAGAATGTCCACAGGTGCTATAGTGATAGAATCTACTGGACTTAGCAATTAATTTGGGGTGATAAAATGAGTGAGAAGACCAAGTGAGATTCATACCAGGAATGCAAAGATGGTTCAACATTAGCAAATCAATCAATGTAATTCACCACGTAAATAAAGCAAAGGAAAAGAATCACATGATCATCTCAATTGGTGCAGAAAAGGCATTTGATAAAATTCAACACCCTTTCATGATAAAAACTCTCAGCAAAATAGGAATAGAAGGGAAATTCCTCAACATAATTAAAGGCATATATAAAAAGCAAACAGTCAACATTATTATTACTGGAGAGAAACTGAAAGCATTCCCCTAGAGAACAGGAACCAACAAGGATGTTCTTTATTATCACTCTTGTTCAACATGGTACTAGAAGTCCTAGCTAAAGCAATAAGACAAGAAAGGGAAATAAAGGCATCCAAATTGGTAAATAAGAAGTAAAACCGTCCCTATTAGCAGATGATATGATCCTATACATAGAAAATCAAGGAGATTCCACAAGAAAGAAATTGAAACTAACAGAAGGATTCAGACATGTGGCAGGCTACAAGATCAACATACAAAAATTAGTAGGATCCCTCTACACTAACAAAGAGAACTTCAAAAAAGAGATCAGAAAAACAATATCATTTATAATAATAGCCCCCAAAAAGATAAATTACTTAGCAATAAATCTAACTAAGGACGTAAAAGACTTGTACAAAGAAAACTACAAAACACTACTGCAATAAACCAAAAGAGATCTACATAAATGGAAAAACATATCATACACATGGGTAGGAAGACTTAAAATCGTGAAAATGTCAAAACTACTCGAAGCGATCTATAATTATGATGCAATCGCAATCCAAATTCCAATAACATTATTTAATGAGATGGAAAAACTAATCATTAACTTTATAAGGAAAGGAAAGTGGCCCAAGACAAGTAAGCATTATTGAAGAAGAAGAACAAAACAGGAGGCCTCACGTTCCCTAATCTCAGGACCTACGATACAACCATGGTAGTCAAAACAGCCTGGCACTGGTACATCTATAGACACATAGACCAATGGAACAGAATTGAGAACCCAGAAGTAAATCTCTCCATTTACGGATAGTTGATTTTCAACAAAGTGTCAAAATCAGTTAAATGGGGAAGATATAGTCTCTTTAACAAATAAAAACAAACCTAACCTGTTGCCATCAAGTCAATTCTGACTCATAGTGACCCTATATGACAGAGTAGAACTGCCCCATAGAGTTTCCAAGGAGCACCTAGTGGATTCGAACTGCCAACCTTTTGGTTAGCAGCCATAGCACTTAACCACTATGCCACCAGGGTTTCCTCTTTGACAAACGGTGTTGGCAAAACCAGATATCCATTTGCAGAAAAAAGAAACAAGATCCATACCTCATACCATACACAAAAACTAACTCAAAATGGATCAAAAACCTAAATATAAAACCCAAAACCATAAAGATCATGGTAGAAAACATAGTGTCTTAGTCATCTAGTGCTGCTGTAACAGAAATACCACAAGTGGAGGCCTTTAACAAAGAGAAATTTACTTTCTCACAGTCTAGTAGGGTAGAAGTCCAAATTCAGGATGTCAGCTCCAGGGGAAGGCTTTCTTTCTTTGTTGACTCTGGAGAAAGATCCTTCTCATCAATCTTCCCCTGGACTAGGAGCTTCTCTGCACAGGAACCCCAGGTCCAAAGGATGCACTCTGCTCCCCGTGCTTCTTTCTTGGTGGTATGAGGTCCCCACTCTCTCCTTGCTTCCTTTTCCTTTTATTTCGTGTAAGATAAAAGGTGCTGCAGGCCACACTCCTGGGAAACTCGCTTTACATTGGATCAGGAATATGGCCTTAGTAAGGATGTTACAATCCCACCCTAATCCTCTTTAACATAAAACTACAATCACAAAATGGAGAACAATCACACAGTACTGGGAATTATGGCTCAGCCAAATGGATACACACATTATCTGGGGGACATAATTCAATCCATGACACATAGGGACAATGCTAGGAGCCCTAATTCATGGCATAAATAGAATACCAAGCATAACAAAAAATGCACAAACAGTAGAAGATAAGCTAGATAACTGGGACCCCCTAAAAATTTAACATTCATGTTCATCAAAAGACTTCTCCAAAAGAGTAAAAAGAGAACCTACAGAGTGGGATAAAGTTTTTGGCTAGGACCTATCCAACAAGGGTATAATCTCTAAAATTTATAGAAAACTTCAACAATTCAACAAGAAATCAAACAAGCCAATTAAAAAATAGGCAAAGGACATGAACAGACACTTCCCCAAAGAAGACATACAGGTGGCTAACAAACACATGAAGAGAGGGTCACCATTGTTAGCCATTAGAGAGATGTAAATCAAAACCACAATGAGATACCGTCTCACCCCAGCAATAAAGGCACTGATCAAAAAACAGAAAACAACAAATGCTGGTGAGGTGTAGGGAGGTTGTAACTCTCATACACTGCTAGTGGGAACATAAACCGGTACAACTACTGTGGAAAATGGTACAGCTTGTGCTTAAAAAGCTAAAATAGAAATACCATATGATCCAGCAATCCCATTCCTAGATATATATCCTAGAGAAATAAGAGCCATAACATGAATAGACATATGCACACCCATGTTCATTACAGCATTATTCCCAATAGCAAAAAGATGGAAACAACCTAATGGCCCATCAACAAATGAATGGATAAACAAACTATGGTACATACACACAATGAAGTACTACACTACAATAAAGAACAATGATGAATCTGCGAAGCATCTCACAACGTGGATGAATCTGGAGGTCATTATTGTGAGTGAAATAATTCAGTCACGAAAGGACAGATATTATATGAGATCACTATTACAAAAAGTCAAAAAAAGGTTTACAAACAGAAAGAAACATTCTTTGATGGTTACCAGGGATGAGAGGAGGAAGGAGCGAAAATCACTAACTAGAGAGCAGACATGAGTTAACTTTGGTGAAACCCTGTTGCTGTCAAGTCGATTGCAACTCATAACTCTGGTGAAGGGAAAGGCAATATGTAATATGTGAGGAGTCAGCACAACATGACCAAGGCAAAGAAAGCTACTGAGAGGTAGGCAAAAATATAAGGCAACTGCGGCAAATACTGGGAGCCCTGGTGGCACAGAGCTTAAGAGCTTGGCTGCTAACCAAAAGGTCGACAGTTCCAATCCAACAGCTACTCCTCGGAAAGCCTATGGGGAAGTTCTACTCTGTCCTATAGGGTCACTACGAGTTAGAATTGACTTGTCAGCAACGAGTTTGGTTATTTTGTGGGGTTACGGTAAAAGCTACCATATACACAGTCCTGTAACAACAGTAATAACAAACAATAATTTACAAGAGGATACATAGGTAGTATGTATGATGAATAAGTATGGGAGGCCATATGGGTGTACACCCACAAGCATATATAGACTAGGTTGTGGATATTTATATATACATATTTGTATATACTGAGTGTACATTCATATATTTAATAGAGCACACCAGAGGCACAGCCATATAAACTTCTTGGACATAATCAAACATCTCATGGAACTGAGCTACTGGGCTTGAGGACTGGGGACCAATAGTCTTGGGGACATCTAGGTCAATTGGCATGATATAGTCCATAAAGATAATGTTCTTCTTTCTACTTTGGTGAGTAGCATCTGGGATCTTAAAAGCTTGTTAAGTGGCCACCTGAGATACAACTATTGGCCTCGTCCTGTTCAGAGCAAAGAAGAGTGAAGAAAATCAAAGACTCAAGGGAGCAATTAACCCAAATGACTAATGGCTCACATGAACCACAGCCTCCATAAGCCTGAAACCAGAAGAACTAGATGGTGCCTGGCTACCACTACCAACTGCTCTAACTGGGATCACAACAGAAGGTTCCAGTTAGAGTGGGAGAAAGATGTAAAACAAAATTCAAATTCATAAAAAAGACCAGACTTATAGGTCTGATAGAGACTGGAGGAACCCCTGAGACTATGGACCTTAGAATACATTTCTAACTTGAAACTGTGGCCACTCCCAGAGATCACCTTTCAGCCAGATAATAGACAGGTCTATAAAATAAACAATAACATCAGTGAGAAAAGTGCTCCTTAGAACAATCAGCCATATGAAACCAAAAGGGCAACATCTGCCCAAAACGATGAAAGGAACAGAAAAACCAGATGAATGGAAATGGGGAATTGAAGGTGGAAATGGGGAGAGCACTGACACATTGTGGGGATTGCAACCAATGTCTCGGAACAATTTGTGTATGAATCATTGAATGGGAAACTAATTTGCTCTGTAAACTTTCACCTAAAGCACAATAAAATGTTCAAACACATGAGTAAGCAGTAAATGATGATTATAACTCCACGCTTTTAAGCCTGATGAATAAGATAATGATTCCTTTATTTCTAATAGAAGACACAGATGTTCAACAGTAATCTAAAAATAAAAGAAGAAAAAGTGGATAACTAAATGTAGAGATCATGAGTGTTACATCTTTAACTCAGAAGTGAGGGAAGTGCTACAAATATTTTTAAAAATGAAGAGTGCCTAGACCTATACCAAGAGAATATGTTTTAGTATTTTGAGGAACGTCCCATCTATCTGTATTTCTTTAAAGGAAAAAAAAAAAAAACTAGAAAGAAAAGAGAAAAGCAAAGAATATGAAAAAACGGTAGTGATGTAGATCAAGATCTGTCAGCATACTGAAAATATGGGAAGTTCAAAGATTTACTTCGTGATTATTTTTTAAGGACTGAACTAAAGGTGTGTTGCATATATTATTAAAATAAATACATCAACCCTGCTGTAGATAGGTTTATCTCCACTTTACAGAGGACCATAAAAGCACCAGCCTCTTACATAGCCTGTTGAGAAACAATCCCACATATTCATGAGTTTTATTAGCATATGTAAGAGAACCTGTGTGGTACAAAAGATTAACATGCTAAGCTACTAATTGAAAGTTTGGAAGTCTAGTCTACCCAAAGGCACCTCAGAAGAAAGGTCTGGCTATCTACTTACAAAAAATCAGCCAGAGAAAGCCCTATGGAGCACAGTTCTACTGTGACACACATGGGGTTGCCATGAGCTGGACTCAAAGGCAACTGGAAAAAAGAAATAGTATATATATGTACAACAATGTCCAGTGTCTTTAAAATGACCCATTTCTTCAGATTATGTACCATATTAACACTGGAGAAGTAAAGGTACAAAAAATTTTGCATCAGAGTCAAGTTTCTTATACACAATGTTTATGATCAGATCTTATGATGGAAAGAAAATTTGTCAAACCTCCTTGCGTCTGATGACAAAAATGCATATAAATCCATTGAATTTGGTTGGTTGAAACATGCTTGGTTTAGTCCTTTGAACACTTCCGTGTCCCCCTTCAATTTTTATCTGACAGCTATGGGCTGTTCCTGGAAGAAAACCTCTGTGGATACTTATGTTCTTCCAGATGTACCCCCCTGACAGGGCTACATGAGCTGTGATGGCAACTCCCGTCTCACATGTAAGAAGACTGTTTTCATCCTTAAAGAGTAAAGGTGTATGGGGGGAGGGGGGAGGTGACTGATGCTTGTGGCCATGAAAGCTGCCAGCTGTTCCCCTTCCCTCCGTCCTGGTATTTAGTGCTACTGGGCTGGAAGCCCAAACCCCATGTTGGACTGGTAGCATTTCCTGATGCCAAAGCTTTCTGCATGAATACTCCCTGGGCATGAACCAGACACTGTGAGGAATTGTCTGTGAGGTACTCTGCTGCCCTGTTTGGGAAATTTTTGAATTCAGGCCATGAGGAAGGCTGTTGTCTCTAAGCAGGTGTGACACACAGATGAGGCTTTAGTTTGCTCTAGTTGGAATCTGCAACTGTTATTAGACTCATCAGTCCATTGGCCAAGTCAGATGTCTCCAGAAGCCTCAGGCTTCCAAAGATAATTAAATTTTTTTTTTTTTTTTTTTGCTTTATCTACCAAACCTCATCTCATTTTGTCGGACACAATATGTACTTATTAATTTGTACCTAGAAAGTATATTTTAAATCTATTTTTCAAATTCTGAAAGACCAGCCATGAATGGTTTACTATGCTTGGCTCATGGTAGACACTCAATAACTGTTGGCTCTTGTTATTATTATGAAAAAATGCAGGTGGAAGCAGAGTGCAGAACATACTCAGAGCAGGTGGAAAACATCCTCTGATTCTATATTTTCTCAAAGATTTTCATATTTAGAACGAGGTTTTGTGTGATTATCTCAATCATTCTTCTTACTCACCAGACATACACGTGCCTAGTCTTCGGTCACACTCTAAGGCTGACCCATAGGATATGAAAGTCTCTGTAGTGTGAATGTGTCCTGAAATCTGGGAATGCAGCATTAGTTCTTCTCTCTAAGCTTCTGCTTATAATGATGTTTATATAAAATATATTTCATTTTATGACTTTTATTTTATTTTACTTCTGATGAATGTAGGCACATACTGCTCACCCATGTCAGCTCTCCAACTTCTGTAACCCTTTTCCTGAAGGTACATGCCTGGATCCCAGTACATTCTTTGGACTCTTGGGCCCTGTCTACTTCACATTTTCAAGAGCCTCCTCGGCTTCCATTTGTTGTGGGACAGATCCCCAGACCTTTGTACCTAATCAAATTTTTCCTACCAATCCTCTTGATATCTTTTTGTCCACTAAATTGCCTTGTCAAATTTTCTGATAATCTTATAGCACCAGATAGGGGTCCCAGACAGAAAATAGAGGAAAGTCTGACAGCAGTTTACATCACTTTGTACTAATATTGTAAAATATTTTCCAGAACCTTTCTGCAGACTTCTTACACACTATTGGATAAAACAGGGCTATAGTGTCTCGAGAAGCTCTGGTGGCACAGTGGTTAAGTGCTAGACTGCTAACCAAAAGGTGAGCTGTTTGAACCTACCAGCCTGTTCCGTGGGAGAAAGATGTAGCAGTCTGTTTCCATAAAGATTTATAGTCTTGGAAACCTTATGGGGCAGTTCTACTCCATCCAATAGAATTTCTGTGAGACAGAATTCATTCCTTGGCACGTTGTTGTTGTTAGGTGCCCTCGAGCCTGTTCCGACTCACAGCGACCCTACTTACAACAGAATGAAACACTGACCAATCCTGAGCCATCCTCATGATCCTTGTTATGCTTGAGCCCATTGTTGCAGCCACTTTGTCAATCCATCTCATTGAAGGTCTTCCTCTTTTTCACTGACAGTCAACTTTACCAAGCATGATGTCCTTCTCCAGGGACTGATCCCTTCTGAAAACATGTCCAAAGTATGTGAAAGAAGTCTTACCATCTTTGCTTCTACTTTACCAAGCATGATGTCCTTCTCCAGGGACTGGTCCCTCCTGATAACATGTCCAAAGTATATGAAAGGAAGTCTCGCCATCTTCTGGCTGTACTCATTCCAAGACAGACTCATTCGTTTTTTGGCTGTCCCTGATATAGTCAATATTCTTCACCAACACCATAATTCAAAGGCATCAATTCTTCTTCAGTCTTCCTTATTCATTGCCCAGCTTTCGCATGCATATGAGGCGATTGAAAACACGTGGCTTGGGTAAGGTGCCCCCTTAGTCATTAAAGCGGTATTTTCTTCGCTTTTCTACACTTTAAACAGGTCTTTTGCAGCAGATTTGCCCAATGTGATGCTTCATGTGATTTCTTGACTGCTGCTTCCATGGATGTTGATTGTGGATTCAAGTAAAATGCAATCCTTGACAACTTCAATCTTTTTCCCATTTATCATGATGTTGCTTATTGGTCAAGTTGTGAGGATTTTTTCTTTTCTTTATGTCAAGGTGTAATCCATACTGAAGGCTGTAGTCTTTGATCTTCATCAGTAGCTGCTTCAAGTCGTCTTCACTTTCAGCAAGCAAGGTTGGGTCATCTGCATATCAGAGGTTGTTAATGAGTCTTCCTCCAATCCTGATGCCCTGTTCTTCTTCGTACAGTCCTGCTTCTCTAATTATTTGCTCATTATACAGATCGAGTAAGTATGGTGAAAGGATACAACACTGACACACACTTTCCTGAATTTAAACCATGAACCATACCCTTCTTCTGTTTGGAGGACTGCCTCTTGATCTATATACAGGTTTAGGTATTTTTGGTTCATAGCGTCACTAGCTTTGAGGGAGACAGAGAAGTCATAAATTTCACTCACCCTTTATTAGTAGGGGGAAAAACAGAGAGAAGGGTTGAGAATGGGTTGAGTGAGTCAACCTACGGTGTCTACTGCACCATGATGCTTGAGCAAACACACACATATATATGATTGTCAATAGCATTGCCTGAAAATGCAGTAGCCACTTTAAAACCAAAAGAATGGCGCTGAAGAAATATAAAATGATCATATTTGACGTAATCGTTATATATCATAATGGCCCTAGACTGCTAACCTCTAGATTCCTGGTTATTGTTAGGTGCCATTGAGTTGGTTCTGACTCATAGTGACCCTATGTAGAACAGAATGAAACACTGCTTAGTCTTATACCATTCTCACAATCATTATCCTTAAGCCCATTGTTGCAGCCACTGTGTCAATTCATCTTGTTAAGGGTCTTCCTCTTTTTCACTGACCCTCTAATAAGTATGATGTCCTTCTCCAGGGACTGATCCCTCCTGACAACATGTCCAAAGTATGTGAGATCTAGTCTAGCCATCCTTGCTTTTAAGGAGTATTCTAGTTGTACTTCTTCCAAGACAGATCTGTTCGTTCTTTTAGCAGTCCATGGTATATTCAATATTCTTCACCAACACCATAATTCAAAGGCATCAATTCTTCTTCAGTCTTCCTTATTCATTGTCCAACTCTCACATGCATAGGAGGAGATTGAAAACACCATGGCTTTTGTCAGGCGCACCTTAGTCTTCAAGGTGACATCTTTGCTTTTTAATACTTTAAAGAGTCTTTTGCAGCAGATTTGCCCAATGCAATGCATCTTTTGATTTCTTGACTGCAGCTTCCATGGATGTTGACTGTGGATTCAGGTAAAATGAAATCCTTGACAACTTCAATCTTTTCCCCATTTATCATGATGTTGTTTATTGGTCCAGTTTATTGGTCCAGTGAGGACTTTTGTTTTCTTTATGTTGAGATGTAATCCATACTGAAGGCTGTGGTCTTTGATCTTCATCAGTAAGTGCTTCAAGTCCCCTTCACTTTCAGCAAGCAAGTTTGTGTTATCTGCATAACACAGGTTGTTAATCAGGCTTCCTCCAATCCTGATGCCCTGTTCTTCTTCATATAGTCCAGCTTCTTGAATTATTTGCTCAGCATACACACTGAATAGGTATGGTGAAAGAATACAATCCTGACACACACATTTCCTGACTTTAAACCACGCAGTATCCCCTTGTTCTGTTCGAATCTGTATACAAGTTCCCACGAGCACAATTAAGTGTTCTGGAATTCCCATTCTTCCCATTGTTAACCATAATTTGTTATGATACACACAGTCGAATGTCTTTGAATAGTTAATAAAACACAGGTATTCTTTCTGGTATTCTCTGCTTTCATCCAGGATCCATCTGACATTAGCAATGATATCCCTGGTTCGTGTCCTCTTCTGAAGCCAGCTTGAATTTCTGGCAGTCCCCTGTGGATATACCACTGCGGCCACTTTTGAATAATCTTCAGGAAAACTTTACTTGCTTGTGATATTAACGATATTGTTCAATAATTTCTGCATTTGATGAGATTACCTTTCTTGAGAATAGGCATAAATATAGATCTCTTCCAGTCAGTTGGCCAGGTAACTGTCTTTCAAATTTCTTGGCATAGAAGAGTTAGTACTTCCAGCACTGCATTAGTTTGTTAAAACATCTCAGTTGATATTCCGTCAATTCCTGGAGATTTGTTTTTCACCAATGCCTTCAGTGCAGCTTGGACTTCTTCCTTCAGTACCATCAGTTCCTGATCATATGTTACCTCCTGAAATGGCTGAACGTCAACCAATTCTTTTTGGTATAGTGACTCTGTGTATTCCTTCCATCTTCTTTTGATGTTTCCTGCTTCTTCTAATATTTTCCCCATAGAATCCTTCAATATTGCAACTCAAGACTTGAATTTTTTCTTCGGTTATTTCAGCTTGAGAAATGCAGAACATATTCTTCCTTTTTGGTTTTCCATCTCCAGGTCTTTGCACTTGTCATTATAATACTTTACTTTGTCTTCTCCAGCTGCCCTTCAAAATCTTCTGTTCAACTCTTTTACTTAATCATTTCTTCTTTTCACTTTAGCCACTAAATGTTCAAGAGCAAGTTTCAGAGTCTCTTCTGACATCTATTTTGGTCTTTTCTTTCTTTCATGTCTTTTTAATGACCTTTTGTTTTCTTCATGTGTGATGTCCTTAATGTCATTCCACAACTCGTCTGGTCTTTGGTCATTGGTGTTCAATGCTTCCAATCTACTCTTGAGATGGTCTCTAAATTCAAGGGGGAAATACTCAAGGTCGTACTTTGGCTCTTGTCAACTTTTTCTGATTTTCTTCAGTTTCAACTTGAACTTACATATGAGCAAGTTCATGATGATTTGTTCACAATCAGTCCTGGCCTTGTTCTGACTGATGATATTGAGCTTTTCCATAGTCTCTTCCCACAGGTGTAGTCAATTTGATTCCTGTGTATTCCATCTGCCAAGGTCCACGTGTATAGTCGCCGTTTATGTTGGTAAAAAAGGTATTTGCAATGAAGAAGTTGTTGGTCTTGCAAAAATCTATCATGTGATCTCCGGCATCGTTTCTATCACCAAGGCCATATTTTCCAACAACCGATCCTTCTTCTTTGTTTCCAACTTTTCCATTCCAATCACCAGTAATTATCAATGCATCCTGATTGCATGTTCCATCAATTTCAGACTGTGGAAGTTGATAAAAATCTTCAACTTCTTCGTCTTTGGCCTTAGTGATTGGTGCGTAAATTTGAATAATAGTAGTATTAACTGGTCTTCCTTGTAGGCATATAGATATTATCCTATGACTGGCAGCATTGTACTTCAGGATGGATCTTGAAATATTCATTTTGATGATAAATGTAACACCGTTCCTCTTCAAGTTGTCATTCCTGGCATAGTAGACCACATAACTCTCCAATTCTAAATGGCCAGTGCCAGTCCATTTCAGCTCACTAATGCCTAGGATATTGATGTTTATGTGTTGCATTTCATTTTTGATGACTTCCAATTTTCCTAGATTCATACTTTGCACATTCCATGTTCTGATTATTAATGGATGTTTGCAGCTGTTTCTTCTCATTTTGAGTTGTGCCATATTAGCAAATGAAGGTCCCAAAAGCTTGACTCCATCAATGCCATTAAGGTCATTTCTACTTTGAGGAGGCAGCTCTTCCTCAGTCATCTTTTGGGTGCCTTTAACCTGAGGGGTTCATCTTCTGGCACTATATCAAACAATGTTCTGCTGTTATTTATAAGGTTTTCACCTGCCAATTATTTTCAGAAGTAGATCAGGTCCTTCTTCCTAGTCTATCTTAGTCTAGAAGCTCCCCTGAGACCTGTCCCCCATGGGTGACCCTACTGGTATTTGAATACTGGTGGCATAGCTTCAGCATCACAGCAACATGCAAGCATGCACAGTACATGTCTAAAAATTTAAAAAGTCACCAAAAATCAAACCAGTTGCCATGAATCATTTCTGACTTATGGAGAACCACATGTTTGACAGAATAGAACTGCATTCCATAGAGTTTTTAAGGCTGTCACCTTTCAGAAATATCACCAGGCCTTTCTTCAGAGGTGTCTCTGGGTGGGTTCAAACCACCAACCTTTCAGTTAGTAGTCTAATTATTAACCTTTTGGACTATCCAAGCGCTCCAGCACAATAACCCTAAACTGCTAGCCACCAGATTCCTATATGTTTAAAAACTAAAATACTTAGGCTACTGTAAATCAGGTTTTCTCTTACTTCCCAATAACTGCATTTATAACTGATATGTAGTTTGTGTACAGACTTTCACTTCAGATCCCACTACCTGCCTTTTTATTTCTGTATATATTATACTCTTTAAATATTTGTTGTTGACCTAGATGCCCATCAACAGATGAATGGATAAACAAACTATGGTACATATACACAATGGAGTATTCTGCAACAATAAAGAACAATGATGAATCTTTGAAGCATCTCATAACATGAATGAAACTGCAGGACATTATGCTGAGTGAGGTAAGTCAGTCACAAAAGGACAAATATTGTATGAGACCACTACTGTAAAAACGCATGAAAAAGTTTACACACAAAAAGAAATAATCTTTGTCGGTTACGAGAGATGAGGGGGAAAATAGTTACTAGACAACAGATAAGTGGTGAAACGTAAGACAGTATGCAATACTGGGGAAGCCAGCACGACTTGTACAAGGAAAGGTCATGGAAGCTCCATAGACACGTCCAAACTCCCTGAGGGACCAAATTGCTGGGCAGAGGGCTGTGGGGACCATGATCTCAGGGAACATCTAGCTGAATTGGCATAATACAATTTATAAAGAAAAAGTTCTACATTCTACCTTGGTGAGTAGCGTCTGGGTCTTAAAATCCTATGAGCAGCCATCTAAGATTCTCCACTGGTCTCACCACTTTGCGAGCAAGGGAGAATGCAGAAAACAAGATATAAGGGAAATATTAGTCCAAAGGACTAATGGACCACAGCTACCACAGCCTTCACCAGACTGAGTCCAGTACAACAAGATGGTGCCCGGCTACCACCATGACTGCTCTGACAGAGATTACAAGAGAGGGTCCCACACAGAGCTGGAAAAAATTACAGAACAAAATTCTAACTCACAAAAAAAGACCAGACTTACTGGCCTGACAGAGACTGGAGAAACCCTGAGAGTATAGCCCACAGACACCATTGTAGCTCAGTAATGAAGTCACTCCCTAGGTTCACCGTTCAGCCAAAGATTAAACAAAACGAGACTAATGGGGCACAACAGTCCAGGGGCAAGGACTAAAAGGCAGGAGTGGACAGGAAAGCTGGTAATAGGGAACCCAAGGTAGAGAAAGGACAGTGTTGACATGCTGTGGGGTTGCTAACTATTGTCATAAAACAATATGTGTACTAACTTCAATGAGAAACTATTTGTTCTGTAAACCTTCATCTAAAGTACAACAAAAAAAAGAAAAAAAAGTCGTTGTTAGGTACCGTCAAGTCAGTTCCAACTCATAGAGACCCTACATACAACAGAACAAAACACTTCTTAATCCTGGGCCATCCTCACAATGGTTGTTAAATGCTTGAGCCCATTGTTGCAGCCACTGTGTTAATCCATCTCTTTGAGGGTTGTCATGGATTGAATTGTGTCCCCCCAAAAATTTATGTATCAATTTGACTAGGTCATGATTCCTAGTGTTGTGTGGTTGTCCTCCATTTTGTAATTGTAATTTTACGTTAAAAAGGATTAGGGTGGGATTGTAACTCCATCCTAACCCAGGTCACATCCCTGATCCAATGGAAAGGGAGTCTCCCTGGGGTGTGGCCTGCACCACCTTTTATCTCTTGTAAGATATAAAAGGAAAGGGAAGCAAGCAGAGAATGGGGGACCTTCTACCATCAAGAAAGTAGTGCCAGGAGCACAGCACATCTTTTGGACCTGGAGTCCCTGAGCAAAGAAGCTCCTAGTCCAGAGGAAGATTGACAAGGACATTTCACCAGAGCCAATAGAGAAGAGAAAGGCTTCCTCTGGAGCTGACACCCGAATTTGGACTTCCAGCCTACTAGACTGTGAGAGAATAAACTTTCTCTTTGTTAAAGCCTTCCACTTGTGGTATTCCTGTTAAGGCAGCACTAGATAACTAAGACAGAATTTCGTGCCGAGAGTGGGGTGCTGCTCTAACGGATACTGAAAATGGGTAAGTGGTTTTGAAACTGTGAATGGATAGAGGAGCGGCAGTGGCAGAGGACCAACAACAGCAGAGAACCTGCAGCGGCAGAACCAGGAGACCGGCATGAGACAGGGCTGGAGCCAATCCATGGAGAAGAGAGCTGAGTGCCTGTGTATAGGAGGCTTCCTGGCAGAGTGGGGTGCTTCCGGGCACTTATCGGTGGAGCTAGGCTTGCCGACCCACGGAGCAAGGGAGCTGAGTGCCTGTGCACAGGAGGCTTCCTGATGGAGTGGGGTGCCTCCAGGCACTTACCAGTGGAGCTACAGAGCTTTGGAACACTTGCCCCAGCAAGGCAGATGCAGGTGCGAGGCCCAAGGAGCCGAGAGGCCAAGAAACCAGGAAACAGAAGCTGAAGAGACAAGGGACACAAGAAGCCGAGCTGCCTCTCAGCGGGTATGACCGTGACCTCAAGGGTTTCGAAGGGTGGAGCCATGGCTTCTGGTGCTTATAAGGGTGGAGATGCTACTCAGAAGGACTAGGAGAATGGTGCGCCTAAAGCTGAGGGAGCAGAGTTGCTGTCCCCGTGGGCCTGGAAGGTGGAGCTGAAGCACATGGCCGAGGGGCCTCCACTCAGAATCTGGAGAGTGTGGCCAATACCTAGAGTCTGTAGGGCAGGGCTATCATGTAAATTGTCTCAAAGAACAGAAGATTATTTTCAAAGCCTTGAGAGCTAATGTAATGTGTTCTGCTGACTTGCTTGGTGCCTGTTATCCCTTCTTTTCCTCTAGTTTCTCCCATTTGTAATGGAAATGCCTAGCCTGTGCCTGTTCTGCCATTATACCTTTGGAAGCAGGTAACTTGTATTCTAGATTTCACAGGTGAAGAGGAATTTTTGGATTTTGGACTTGGAGTTAAAACTTTTGCTATGATATGATGGGATGAATATGTTTTGCATGTTGCGAGGATGTGATTTTTCGGGGGTCAAAGGGTGGAATGTCATGGATTGAATTATGTCCCCCAAACAATGTGTGTATCAGTTTGGCTAGGCCATGATTCCCAGTGTTGTGTGATTGTCCTCCTCCATTTTGTGATTGTAATTTTACATTAAAAAGGATTAGGGTGGGATTGTAACACCACCCTAACCCAGGTCACATCCCTGAGCCAATGTAAAGGGAGTTTCCCTGGTGTGAGGCCTGCACCACCTTGTATCTCTTGTAAGAGATAAAAGCAAAGGGAAGCGAGCAGAGAGTTGGGGACCTCATACCACCAGGAAAGAAGGACTGGGAACAGAGCATGTCTTTTGGACCCGAGGTTCCTGTGCAGAGAAGCTCCTACTCTGGGGAAAGACTGATGATGACAAGGACTTTCCTCCAGAGCCAATAGAGAGAGAAAGCCTTCCCCTGGAGCTGACACCCTGAATTTGGACTTCTAGCCCACTAGACTGTGAGAAAATAAATTTCTCTTGGTTAAAACTTGCAGTATTTCTGTTAGAGCAGCACTAGATGACTAAGACAAGGGTCTTCTTCTTTTTCACTTACCCTCTACTTTACGAAGCATGATGTCCTTCTCCAGGGATTGGTCCCTCCTGATAACGTCCAAAGTATGTGAGATGAAGTCTTGCCATCCTTGCTTCTAAGGAGCATTCTGGCTTTACTTCTTCTAAGACAGATTTGTTTGTTCTTCTGGCAGTCCATGGTATATTCAATATTCTTCACCAACACCATAAATCAAAGGTGTCAATTCTTTGATGTTTCTTATTCAAATCATTGCATTTATTAAAATAAAATTTTATATTTAAGACGTAGCTATTACCTTTCTTTCTCCAGATTGCATATCACATTTTCTACTGCTCATTTCCTATATGGTTCCTAGAATAATTTTTCCAAGTTTCAAAACACTTAGAATTTTTATTACAATTAGGTTAATGCTATGATTATATTTAGGAAGAACCAATATAACCACAATATTCAGTAATATCATAGAATATGATGGCATGCTTTTCACCTGTTTCAATACAGCTTTCAACAGTTTTAAATTTTCTCAATAGGACTAAATTAAAGTTTCAAAATAGGTTTCCCATATTACTTGATAAAAGTTTGTGGATAGTTTGAAATAAATAGTTCTCCATTATATACATAAACTGATGATTATTGCTACATTAAAAGAAATTGTCTTTGGTAAATTTAACTTATAGCTGCTACTTTTCCAAGGAAATTCTTAGGTCAGAGTATTTTAATAAATTATGTTTATTATTCAAAGCAAATACACATATGTTTGTTTCAGTATTTAGATTTCATATATATTTTTCATAATGTTTTCCTTTGTCCAAGAATTCTAGATCTTGTGAACTAAGGATGATGCTAAGAAAGTACTTACTGGTTTCTTTTCTTGATAAATGGAACATATTCAAATCTTAAATGATCCTGTAAAAAATGATGGTAAAATTTTATTAAATTTCTTTATAGTATTTTTTAGTTGATCATAAGCTTTTCCTTTCTTAAAGTGCATACTAAGATGATTTTATACAATTGTGGCTTACAACATTTTATCATTTTCATCTTATATTAAATCTTTCAGGGAAAAATTCTGAGACTAAGAAGAATCTTGCTAATTTATGAGTAAACACTTTTTATTCCCTGGATGCTTTTAAGAGTCTTTTGGTTTTGCTTAAAATTTCCATCAGCTTTCAAGTCTTTTGAGTATATCCCTAGGGGTAGAATTGCTGGATCATATGGTGATTCTATGCTCAACTTTTTGAGGAACCATCAACTGTTTTCTGTAGTGGCTTTATCACCAGCAATGGATGAAGATTCCAATTTCTGCACATCCTTGCCAACAGTTGTTATTTTCCCTTTTTCTGATAATAGCCATCCTAGTTGGGGGTGAAGTGGTACCTCACTGTAGTTTTGATTTGCGTTTCCCTAGTGATTAATGGCACAGGGAGCCTTGGAGCTACAGTGTTAAGATCTTGGCTGCTAATAAAAAGGTCAGCAGTTCAAATCCACCAGCCACTCCTTGGAAACCCTATGGGGCAATTCTACTCTGTTCTATAGGGTTGCTATCAGTCGGAATAGACTCGATGGCAATGGATTTTTAGTGATTAATGACACTGAGCATCTTTTCATGTGCTTATTCACCATTTGTATATCTTCTTAGGAGAAATGTTTATTCAAGTCCCTTTGCCCATTTTTATAATCGGGTTGTTTGTCTTTTGTTGTTGAGGTGTAGGAGTTATTTATATATTAGTGATATTAAACCCTTTATAGATATATTGTTTGCAAATTGTTTCTCTTATGTAGGTTGTCTCTTCACTTTTTTGATGAAGTCTTTTGATGCACAAAAGTTTTCTTTTTTAACTTTGAGAAAGTCCATTTTATCTATCTTGTCTTTTGTTGCTCAAACTTTTAATGTCATATCTAAGAATACATTATTGAAAACTAAGTTTCAATCAACATACCAAAATCAGGTCATTTTGTCATTAGGTCATTTTATTGATTGTGGATCCAAGTAAAATGAAATCCTTGACAACTTCAACCTTTTCTCTGTTTATCATGATGTTGCTTATTGGTCCGGTTGTGAAGATTTTTGTTTTCTTTACATTGAGGTGTAATCCACACTGAAGACTGTAGTCTTTGATCTTCATCAGTAAGTGGTTCAAGTCCTCCTCACTTTCAGCAAGCAAGGTTGTGTTATCTGCATAACGCAGGTTGTTAATGAGTCTTCCTCCAATCCTGATGCCCTGTTCTTCCTCATATAGTTCAGATTCTCGGATTATTTGCTCAGCATACAGGTTGAATTAAGTATGGTGAAAAGATACAACTCTGACGTACACCTTTCCTGACTTTAAACCATACAGTACTCCCTCGTTCTGTTTGAATGACTGCCTCTTGGTCTATATACAGGTCCCTCATGAGCACAGTTAAATGTTCTGGTATTCCCATTCTTCACCATGTTATTTATAATATGTTATGATCCACACAGTCAAATGCCTTTACATAGTCAGTAAAACACAGGTAAGCATCTTTCTGGTATTCTTTGCTTTCATCCAAGATCGATCTGACATCAGTAATGATATCCCTTGTCCCACATCCTCTTCTGAATCCAGCTTGAATTTCTGGCAGTTCTCTGTCAATATACTGCTTCAGCCCCTTTTGAATGATTTTCAGCAACATTTTACTTGCATGTGATATTAATGACATTGTTCATTAATTTTCACATTCGATTGGATCACCTTTCTTTGGAGTGGGCATAAATATGGATCTCTTTCAGTACGGCATATTTAATTGCTATGGGAAAAGACAAGCATTTTTATGAAGGCCCCTAAACATTAAGTTGGTAAGTTTTTCCTTTTCTCTTGCATACTTTCTTCACAACTATCACAATCAGGATAGCAATTATTAAGCAATAAGTGTGGATTTTTTTCTGAAGGATTTCGATAATATTGTGGGACTTATTGACTAACACAGTGGTTAAGCACTAGGCTGCTAACCAAAAGGTTAGTAGTTTGAGTTCACCAGCTGCTCCTTGGAAACACTATGGGGCAGCTCTACTATGTCTTATAGGGTCACTATGGGTTGGAATCGACTGAACAGCAATGGATTTTTGACTAAAGGCCTAATACATATAAAAGCAAAGGTAAGGAGAGAGTAGAGATAATATATTCCTTCACACTAGGAAGTAAGTAATTGTTGAAGTTAATTATTCAAATAATCTGTCCATGTTGATAGAATTATTGGTCTATATGTTCAATTCTTTTTTTTTTTTTTAATTGTGCTGTAGGTGGAAGTTTACAGCTCAAGTTAGTTTCTCATACAAAAATTTATACATACATTGTGATGTGTGACCTTAGTTGCTATTCCTATATGAACACACATTCCTCCTTTTCATCTCAGATTTCCTGTGTCCATTCAACCAGCTCCTGTCCCTTTCTGCCTTCTCATCTCGCCTCCAGACAGGAACTGCTGATTTAGTCTCATATACCTACTTGAACTAAGAAGCATACTCTTCATCAGTATCATTTTATGTCTTATAATCCAGTCTATTCTTTGATGAAGGGTTGACTGCAGGAATGGTTTTAGTTCTGGGTTACTAGAGAGTCTGGGGGCCATGTCTTCTTGAGTTCCTCCAGTCTCAGTCAGACTTACTAGAATTTGAGTTCTGCACCTCATTTTTCTCTTGCACCATCAGGGACTCTCTGCTGTGTTCCCTGTCAAGGCAGTCATTGGTGGTAGCCAGGCACCATCTAGTTCTTCTAGTCTCAGGCTGATGGAGTCTCTGGTTTATGTGGCCCTTTTGTCTCTTGGGCTAATATTTTCCTTGTGTCTTTGGTGTTCTTCATTCTTCTTTGCTCCAGGTGGGTTGGGACCAATTGATGCATCTTAGATGGCTGCTCACTAGCTTTTAAGACCCCAGAAGCCACTCACCAAAGTAAGATGCAGTATATGTTCAATTCGTTACCTGCTACAAGTAGCTATAATCCAAACGTTAAATCTCAGTTCATTTAAACATTTTTCATTAGGTCATTTAACTTTGAAAACAATTCCCTCTTCATGCTGTGATTTGATATACACAAAATTGCTGTCTTGTCTAATGATATCTCTTCAAGAAACCTGCGGGATACCTGAAATATCTACCAAAGCTATTGCTGTATGGTTATATATGACAAGCCTCTGTTAAAACGCACATACATTTTCTGGGAAAGCTGGCACACTACCATTATTATTCATTGAAAACAGCAACAAAAAATTAAATATTTTTCAAATGCCAACTGAGTTCAAAACATTGTGCAGGCTGTGTATGTTATCCTAAAACAGAGCCAGTCTTTAAACACAGTATCACTTATTTGAGGAGAAAAAATTTAAATACCACAACGTCCAAATGTGGAAAAGAATGAATGCTAGGAGTTAACTGATTATGAAATGAGCTTTTCAAGTTCCAAACTGAAACAGATGTGTTGAAATAGAGGCTACACTTAAGTCCTGCCCCAAAAGTTGCATGTCCTATTCAGTATATGAAAGTGGAGAGTAGGAAAATGCCAAGACTATGTTCCAAGAGGAAGGTCTCTTCCACCGAGGGAACAGCTTGAGAACTCCATGAGCTGGAGTCAGGGATCACAATAAAAATAAACCAGAGAGGGGCATGAGAAGAGACAAAGAAGCTAAAATCACATTTAATCTCATTTATCAACAAGATATGGGGCCAGGCTTGAAGAATTATATCCAGTTTCCTAAAGAATTAACATCAACTTAGTATTTCGTTTTATAGAGTGGCAAAAAATTAATTTGCATTTTGACATTTACTCTAATCAGCTGAACTGCAGTAAGGTTAAATTGTGTGAAAACTACAGCCAAAGAATCCTAAAATTTTCATGCTGAATCAACTAATCATGTGGACTTTGGTTCTTGACATCAACCATTTGGGAGAAGAGAGAGGGAAGAAAGATACTTTGAAAAAGCCTATACATGTGATACTTGGCAGTCACAGATTTTTAAAAATTAACTAGACAAAATTTCTCTAAAATGACCTTGTAGTTCTCATATTCTACATTTCTAATGATGATCTTTTCTTGTGTAAATAATCCTGCCTACGCTTGTATCAATATGCTATGAATAAAATGTATACTTAGCAAAAAAGAACATTCTACTTTACATATGTATATTATTCAACTTAATATCTTCAAATAAATTGGAAACTATCATCATAAACTTATGCAATCTCATTTCAGGATGTTAGGTTACATTTGTGGATGCCACAGTTCACACAATTCTCCCACTCAACTCCTGATTACACCGTTTTGTTTTTTTTTTGTATCTTTAAGAATCAGATATCTGTTTTCTTTTCGCTGAAGAAGAGAAATGGAAGAAAAAACAGTAAAAGAGGCAATGCATAAATAGGGCTAAGGACGAATTAATATTGGCATTGGTAAGCAACATGGGGATTTTATATCACGGGTTTGTTTTTACCTAGGCAAAGACCTGCAGATTATTGGAGTGACCAAGTGAAAATAATAACAGTGGTGTAGACCTCACTGACAAATCACAAGGTGTAAGGCAGGGCCCAAGAAGAGGACAGAATTGTGACAGATAAGATTTTGGAGTAGTTAGACTGAAAAAAGAAGGAAATCCAGAAACCAACAAGGACAATTATATATATATGCTATTTAAAGAAATCTGTTAAACTGTGCAATTTAACAACATTCTAAAATTTATTCTAATTATAAGAACATATTTCTTTGAGCAGGAAATTTGCAGACACTACTCCCTCTTATCTCCTCAAAATTATCAACAGGTAATGTTTAAATTCTAATATACACAACATATAAAAAAGCTACAGTATTCTAATTATAAGGACTTATTTCTCTGAGCAGGAAATTTGCAGAGACTACTCAATCTTATCTCATCAAAATTATCAACAGGCAATGTTTAAATTCTAATACACACAGCATGTAAAGAAGCTGCCAGGCAAAGCAAATTAAGTAGACAATTTCTGGCCACTATGATCTGAGGTTTTAATGGGCGATAAATTAAAGGAAAAGCACAGGATGAAGGTCAATAAATACTTGCATCTGTAAGGGTGCCAAATTTGTTCCATGTCTCATCCCAGTTGGCTGGAACCCAAGTATAGAACTCAAGAGAAGCTGGAAGAAATGCACAACACTCTATCCCTAAAGGAAAAGCAAGTGGGAGAATCTTAATCAGAGTATCTGGCTAGCCCAGTGGTTGGGCAAGGAGGCCTATTTTGTGTATTCATATTAAGAACGTATTCTGACAATCATGATATTCCCAGTGGAAACAAGTTAGTATATTAAGTTTGAAGCATTGTGATTTTTTTTTTCTTTTCTAATACAGATCTTTTCTCCAAGAGATACTGCACATCTGGTCTGCGATATAGTTCAGTTGGTTGAAGCTAAGGTCATCAGACATCCTTTGTTTTAATAAGATCTCAAACTTCAAAAGAATACTCTCATGAGATGAACATTCCTAAACAAAATCTCAGATAATATTAGATAACAAGAGTGTGTTCAGATGGAAAGATTGTTCCCAAACAGGAGAACCAGGTTTATTTGTCACTCTGTTGTAAAGCATTATTCTTCAGTTGGGAAAGAGATTTGGGGGCCTATAGAGATTTTTCTCTTTATGTTAGTTTCTCTTTCGCCATAGAGCTGCCTACACTGATCCAAACTCTAAAGATTAACAATGCACACCCTACTTGACCCCCAACCAATAGAAGAAAGGACAAACTGTGATGCCAGAACAGAATTTAACTGATGTAGGAAGGAAGCTTATTGTTCTTAGTGAAAAGACACAGACATTTTACTTGCTAGAGGGAAATTGCAACAAGCTGAAAGACATAAACACAATTTGTTTAAACTACAGAAAGTTAACTTAATTAGTTTGGAAACAGGAAATTTGGATGATTCTAATAAAATGTACTCTTTCCTGTTCTACAGCCTGTACAGCTTTCCCTTATTACATGTACAGCTGCTATCCCCTTACGCAGCTGACCCTCATTAATTAATAATTGTATGTCATGTGTAAGATGAGTCTCTAAGTCAGCCTCTTTGTCGGGCAGATTTAAGATCCATTAAGGTATATTTAACCCTGAGTGGGGAACAGAAATAATTAGGATCGATGAGCTAGAAATCAAGCACCTTGGAGCAGTCAGAACTGCAGTTGTCTGAGAAAAGAAAGCCAGGCTGCATTTGAGATGCATCGGCATTCTTCCTTGTTATAGAGGAAAAAGGTAACCTCAGTGTATACCAGGGCCATCAATTTTTAATACCGATATATATTCAGTATTTTCACCGTGTCTTGCATGTAACTACATCAATATTTTTAGGAATAAACAGTATGGTAGACAAAACTACATATTCAATTACATATAACTGGTTTGTTTTGTTTGCTGTTGCATTCCCACTTGTTACTAAATGATATATTTTTAATCAGTTATGTCTGCTTGGCATGCAGAAAGTTGACTTGGGTTCTCTCTAGAGTCCTGTTAGCCAAATGACCTGTTTTGGGTTATGGGGTCTTTTCCTCCACTAGGCAGGACAAATGACAAGTATTCTATTCAGACACTTGTCCTCATGAATCTTTACCAGTTTTATGTATCCTTCTCCCAACTCTTCCTTCGCTTCCCTCCACCCAGTCCTTTGTCATTGTTCTACCTGCTCTTCCACTTCATTCAGCCAATTTACTTGCTGATACGTTCACTATCACCTTTCTTTTCCTTTCTTTGATCTGGGTTTCCTGCCAAGTTGCCCTCCAAGTCTCAAAGATCTCTTTCGAACCTCTCCTCAAATTTCCTTATATTTAAGAGATAATGGGGACCAGAAATACTACATGATTAGGCATTTATGGTCCTACCTATTTGTATTACGTAACCAATTTTTATACAGTATATAGTATGAAAAATTGAACTATAAAATTTCTTTCTAAACAGTAACAGACAATTTTAGATTAAATGCCATAAAAGTTAAATGATTTACTAACCTGCTTAGTGTCATATCACCAAAACAAGGTTATAGACAATATATTCAAGAATCACTGTGTATGTCAGTGGCTTAGTGAAAATAGATCATACCAGAGATGTTCATCTGTGAGAGCACTTAGATCATAGCCAACATTCTTTGATATCCTTACCAAAGTTAGATATGTTGTTGTATTCAGGTGCCATTGAGTCAGTTTTCACTCATGGTGACCTCATATACAATAGAACAAAACACTGCGCAGTTGTCAAAAATGAAATGGAATGCATAAAGATCAATATCTTAGGCACTGAAAAACAAAAAAAAAAAAAACAGTTGTCATAGAGTCGATTCTGACTCATAGCAATCCTATAGGACAGAGTAGAACTGCCCCATAGAATTTCCTAGGAGGGGCTGATGGATTCAAACTGGGCAGCCATAACTCTTAACCTAAGTGAGCTGAAATGGACTGATATTGGCCATTTTGAATCAGACAATTATATGGTCTACTATGCTGGAAATGACAAATTGAAAAGAAATGGCATCACATTCATAGTCAAAAAGAACATTTCAAGATCTATCCTGAAGTACAACACTTCAGTGTTAAGCTAATACCTTTATGCCTACAAGGAAAACCAATTAATACGATTACTATTCAAATTTATGCACTAACCACCTATGCCAAAGATGAAGAAAGTTAGATGTAGTTGATCTAATTTTAGTTGTTTGGAGTCACTCATTTAAAAATATGTTACCAAGATTTAAGATAAGGAAATGGCAACTGAACTGAGACTAAAGGAAAGTCAAAGATAAAGGAGAAAAATGATCAAGAAGTGTTCTAAGCACTGTTTATGAGTTTAGATGGCTTTGTTCATAAAACACAGAGTAATATTGCTAAGGTTTAGTGACTTTATTGTTGTCTTACACAGCACACAAGAAGACCAGGAGGACTGGTGATAATAAATATTGGGTAAATTATTAAATGAACCTCCCACAGTAGATAATTTAAAAAAAAAGAAAGAAAAACGTAAGTCCTTGTGATCCTCTGTATGCCCTAACAGACCAATCTTACTATGTGGAAGGAAAAAACAAACCATTCTTCCTTCAAAGCTGCCTTGATAGTCCCATAATAAGAGACGTTAAGCTATTTACAAGCCAAAGGAGTACACTGCCTATTGAACATCATTTTTTAAAATCCTGAGTTAAAGATCCTGGGACAGAATGCTTTGCTTCAAGCTATCGCTTATTAGTAAATAACTTTGGATTAGTTCATCAAATTAACTGATTATTACCTTAAAGTTTCTAAATTTCCACTGAGAGGAGGAGGATAGCTTCCTTGATACCAAGATGGCAGCAGGAATCACTGACCTGTGAGTCGTTATAAGAACACCCAATTGAGAATGTGGACATTGAGGTTGGGGTAGCCTTTGGATAAAAGGCCAGGTGTTGGAATAAAAGCCCATCAATTAAGATACGCAGAAGCTTTCTTATCACACCATCACCATCAATTCATACTTCCATTTTCTCTATCTTTCCTTTTCTTCTCTTCCCCCCTAGGTTATGGTTGTATTATTGTTTTAATACCATTTTTCTTTATAAATATTATTAATTGATGCACAACATAAAACTGTAAACAAGAACATAAAAAATAAACACATCATAATCCTGCTTAAAGAAGATAGCATTAGCAAGGTAGTAATGTAATTCCATCCATTTTCACCAGATTTTTTAGTATGGTTAATATAGCAGTTTTGTAAGAAATAAGTAAATATCTTTTAAAGTAAACCTATATATGGGGAAAGCCTAGGTATCCTAGTAGTGCGAATTTAATTCATTTCATGTCTTTTATAAACAGTGTGTTCAAATGATACTATGGTTCTAATAATAGAGTCCCTGGGTGGCACAAATGGTTGAGAGCTTGGCTACTAACTGAAAGGTTGGCAGATTGAATCCACTCAGAGGCACCTTGGAAGAAAGACCTGGTGATCTGTTTCCAAAAGGTCATAGCCATTGGACATCCAATGCGTAGTTCTACTCTGAAACACATGGGATCACCATAAGTCAGAACTTACCTGACAGCAAATGGATAGTTCTAACAAAGCCAGGCATTCATTAAATCATACATTCAAAATATTTATCAAGGGTTTATAAATGACAGAATTCTACTAGACAGTCTGTGAAAAGGAAACAAAACTGAGAAGGTCCCTGCTCTTGAGGCACTAAAATTACACTGGGTTAGACAGAAAACAGTAATTAAACAATTAAAAAGAGTGTGCCAAGCAGTGATAAGTGTTATGAAGAAAATAAAGAAGATAATGTGATAGTGTCTGGTTGGGAGTGAGCTTTTAGATGAGGTGGATATTTAAGGGGAGATATGTGAATATCTGGGTGTACTGGCCTCTAGGTGCAAGTGCTAGCAAGTAGCCTTGAGGTAGGAAGAGGACATAGTATGTTAAAGGAAACAAGAGCCCTTCATGCTAGGTGTGGAGAAAGAGTGGAACGGCAACTGGCAGCGTGTGATTGCAGGCTGGAGCACCTTAAAGTTCTGGCAAGGGGCTTGTTTCTATCCTATGTTTAATAAGAAGCTATTGGGAATTTTTAAACACAATTTATATGCAGTTTTTATACTATGAAGTCGCATGATTTCTACTCTACCATTACAATAATCAGAATGATGAACTCTAAAATATAACACTACATTTCTATGGATGTTTGTCAAAAATTTGAACTACCTAGCTTTGTTCTTTCTTAAGTTTCTAGCTCTCTGTATTTTTTTTTTCTTTCTTCTTCTTTTTTTTTTTTTTTTTTTTTTGAATAGAAAGCAATGGCGAGAAGTTTGGAAGAAGAAATAGTTCAGAAAGGAACGAGAGTGGGGATAAAATTATTGGCACTGGGATAAAGGTTCTGATTTGGATTTCTTCCCTGATTTTTTTTCTTTTCATTTCCAGTGGGAAAGATGGAAGAGGACTGTGAGCTAACCTGCAGAGAGGTCAAGTTTGATTTGTTTTTCCTGTAAATCCCACAGAACTATAATCAAGACTTAAGTTATTTTTGCGTATTTATCTCTACCAGTATATAGCTGTCTGAACTGGGAGGGGGAATGAATTTTGGTATAGAAAGGAACTTTTAGAGGGAAAAAAAAATGGTAGTAAGAAGGAAAGTAAGGAAGAATGTAAGCCAGAAGTTGGGACAAATCTACTATTACTACTAGCAGGGGGAGATACCCAGAGTTAAAAACAAACAAAAATAGGCCCTTCCTAAGATGTTGCTGTCCCTTGCTGCTTCTGGCAATATAGCACAATGACACTACCTGGTGAAATTCTGAGGTGCCAAACATCTATTGTTCAAGCTGTGCCTTTTGTTCCAATGCTGCCATCTCTTCTGGGACAGAGTCCTTAACAGAAACCATGGATAGTAGATCTGCATCAGCAAGGAATGATGCTTCTCTCGGAGAGCTCATTTATGAAATTGATTTCCCTGTTACAACTCTGTAAATTCACAGTCATTCCCCAAAGGCATATGCCTGCAACAAAGAAGCTTGGGTCAGGAAGAGTTTGGGTCTCAGGGGCACTACAGACGCAGAGCCAGAGTTCCACTTTGACCCCAGTCCTCAGTGGAGAATTCGCCTCTACTGTTCTCTTGTTGAATTCTATTTCAGCAGTATCATTACCTTTTCTTGGCACCTGGCCCAGATAGGGGCTATCACAGCCATCTGACATGCTTTAATAGCACTGAGACTCTAACACAACTGGTCAGGGTCTCCATCAATTTCCCCCCAGGAGGACCTTTCACTCATATGTACATTACCCCAACTCTTTCCTAATAAAGTATCAATCTCCATAATATTTCAATGCATGTGTTAGAGGAAAGGGAAGATTATTCCCAACAACCCCAACTCAGTCAAAATCTCCCATTTCATTTAAAAAAAAAAAGCAGGTATATTTTTAAAGTCAAGTATAAATTAAATAAGAAAGACAACATTTAAGTGTCCTTAAAAATATAGGCTCTTAAATTTGTGGTCTTGTGTGAGAGAGGGTGTTCAAACAGCATTGCTTTACATGGAAAATTATTGATTGGTTACACATGATTATTAAGTGTGAAAATATAATTTTCAAATGATCCAGTAACAAAAACACAATAGCAATGGACACAGAAATATTAGAAAATCTGGGAGTATTTATTTATATGAAAAAATGTCTCCATGATTAGATGATAGAGACTCATCCCAATAAACTTTAGGAAAAAAAAAAAAAAACAAGACAACATAAAAATAGGTTGCCAAAGAGACTCATGACTCATGGTCATAAAAGAAAAAAATATTTTTTAAAATACAGTGGAAAATTGAGCCATTTTGTGAAAATGTAGTTAAGAGGGGAGTTAGTACTTTGAGTTGATTTTTTTTAAAGTTAATAGTTTCTGAGCACTCAGCGGCTAACCGAAAGGTTGGTAGTTTGAACTCGCCCAGCCACTCCACAGGAGAAATACCTGGCAATCTTCTCCCATAAAAATTACAGCCTAGAAAACCCAATGGACAGTTCTACTCTGTCACACAGGGTCACTGTGAGTCAAAAATTGACTCAATGGCACTCAGCAACAACAAATATATATGTATGTTTGTGTGTATCCCCTCCTTTTACATTGTAGTAATAATGATAAAAGTCTTGCACTATATGACCCAGGTTAATGAGAAAGCTGTTAAGTTATAAAATATACTAAAAATATTTTTATATTTATTAACAAATAATGATACTTTTTCCAAATTATTATGTGAGCATGCTCTGGGATCTGGGTTTTATTAAGTATATTTCAAGCAGACTGCTTCTATTGAACATCCTTTTCTGAAATTAGGTTATTTTCAAGCCCACTTGGCAAATTTGTATCTAATCAATTTTCACACTTCAGACCTTTCAGCTAAACCTACCTCAGTATTAGGTCTATGGATGGGTCAGGGTGTGCAGGTGTGTAGTCACTTTCCCTGTGACTTTGTTTTTTCTAGAAATGATAAGGCCTTTGCCAGTCTGCCAAGTTTAGTTGAAATTAGCCTCTGGGATCAAAAGTTATTAGTGGAAAAGTATAGGGCAGACTGACATAGTGATTTTATACTTCTATTGTCCTAGGAAAGTAGGCTAATGAGGGTTGACTGGTGCAAATAAAAATGATCATGAAATGCTCCAGGCACCACACCTCTATAAATAGTGAAGAGAAATGGCATATAAAACCTGTTCTGCTACCGCTGACACTGTGCTGATAAAGTGAACCCAACCGAGATAGAAAGGAGAATGAGATAATCCTCTCCCCCTGTTATTTGTCCTCTTAATCCTTTTGACACTGAGATGATCTTCACCATCGTTTTTAAAACAAAGGAAAACAAAAAAGTCATGCTGTCTATGCAAGTATTAGTGACATATGACTAAATCATTGCCTTTTTCAGTGGTTCTCTTGAATAACTCAATATGTTTACTTTTCTTATCTACTGAACATATCTTCCCATATCTTCTGAACTTAAAAACACCTCAGAAATGAAGTTGCTTGAGAAACTCGCATCTAGTGGAAGCAATAGAGGTGCAAACAGTGAACAAGGTATCCTCTGACAACAAGAAGTTTTAAGTTTAAGTGAATGTCTCCATGTTTAGGATTTTCAAAGACCAAGTCAGACTCCCTAGATTTCTAGCATACAGCTACTCAGATGTGTTTTCATTCAAGTACACTGGACTCTTTGAAATTTATTAGCAAGTTGCATATATTTTGGGAGAATATATTTGCAGCATACTTTACTAGGCCCTGGGAGGACAAAGATGTAGAATCTCAATGGAAGAAAATAAAGACTTCAGAGGAAATATAGAACTCAAGTCCATGGCTTTATGGGAACTTCATATACAATAATTGGGCAACACAATCAATGGGAAATGACGAACTGTTCAATGGAAGGTATGGAAACTGGTTCACTATTTGGAGAAAACTTCAAGTACATTCCCAACTAACATTGCATACAAAATTGGATTCTATATGGATTATAGATGTAGATGGTATAATTAAAATTATAAACGTAATATACAAAATTATAGGAAATATCTTTTCCATTAAGAGTATGAAAGAGGACTCCGGCAAGATGGCGGTCTAGGCAGAAGCACCACGCCGTCCCTCCACAACAAAGATCCGAAAAACTAAGCCAAACAGAGAATCAACAAT
>NW_004444078.1:217838-230523 GCF_000243295.1 Trichechus manatus latirostris
AAAAAAAAAAAAAAAAAAAAAAAAAAAAAAAAGAGTATGAAAGAACTTCAAAAATGCTAATCATTAAGAAAAAAATAAATGAATTTAATTATATCCCAAAATTAAGAATTTTTGATCATTATTTTTCTTAGCAGCTGGACCTTGCCTAGGCTACTTCAGTTATCTGACATGTCTTAATAAATTTGGGCCTCTAACACAACTGGTCAGCATCTTTCTCAAATTCCCCCAGCAGGACACTTGTTCATAGGTAAATTATTCCAATTTCTTCTTAAAAGTGCAACCCTCATGTATCAACAGTTATTTAAGGAGAATGCCACAGGAAAACTTAAAAGACAGTGATATACTGGGAGAAGATATTTATAAAGCCTAAAATCAACAAGGGACTAATGTCTAAAACAGGCATAGTACTTTTGCAAATCAACAAGTAATTTTTTTTTTAAATGAGATTTTTGAAAATGAAACTCAAAAGGCACTCAAGCAAATGAAGATATACTCAAATTTGTTAGTAGTCAGAGGAATACAAATAAACACAAGGCTACATCAATTTAAAACTTAGACTGGTTATAATTAGAAAGCTGGATAATATCAAGAGTTGCTGGAGACATGAGCTTTAAGAATCTTCACATTCTGCTAGTGGGATTGTAGATTGGTACAGGCAGAGTAAAGATTTGCATACTCTATTAGCCAGTAATCCGTCTGTGGCTTTATATCCCAAGAAAATAGTCACACAAATCTGTAAAGGACATGTATGAGGATGTTCACTGATGTGTTGTTCATGGTAGTGGGGAGATGGACGCAATCCTGGTTTCCATCTCTGGAAGAGTAGGTAGATGATATGTGGTGGATACATCCATGCTGCAGTCAGAAGATAAAAGACATGAGGTACATATAACTATTTATAACTCTAAAAAACACAGCATTGTGTAAAATAATAATAAAAATAATTCACAACAATAAATGGAATGATATATAACAGAACACCATGCAGTATGTTAGTTATATTCAAACATAATAATAAATATTTTTCCAAGATCATAGACCAACAACAAATATACAGTAACTCTACTGGAATGGTTGGCTATGAGGTGGGAAGGGAATGACTGCAGGTATGATAACAAAGAGGAACAAATAACTATATTAATATGTTAAGTAATAAAGACAAGATCTTTGCCTGAAGCAATGATAATAATGTGCCGTGGTATGAGGAATACGATTAACAAACCAGGTGCTCCCAAGCCCCAGCAACAATAAAAACTACAAATAGATATTGTTTACATTCTCTTGACCCTTTTTTGGAATATCTTTCAGTTTTAAACAAAATTGTTTAAAGACGTTTCTCATTTGGGAAAATATTGGGAGTGATTTTGTGGTACTGACATGAATTTCAAGGATGAAATGATCTGGTTATATTTGGTTTTCTAATTATTGTTCATTACTCTATGAAGCTTTTTTTTCTTTTTAACTATTATCTGGAATCACTCAGTCTGTCTGTCTCTCTGCCTCTCTCTCTCTCCTTCTCTCTTTAAATCTTGGCCTCAACCATTGTAAAGAGAATAGAAGTTCCAGGCAAGTTATGTTCAGTGGGCACAAAATTCTTTGTAATTAGTGCAGGCAGATCCTGAATCTGTTAAAAAGAGTCTTAGAGCCAGAGCATGTTGGTAAGAGTAGTCTCAATGCTCTCCACAAGCACAACAGCCAACTTCTTGCAGTATAGTCAGCACTGCTAAATTTTCTTTATGGTGGATGGATTTGGCATTATCAAACCATTAAGCAGGCACATGTGTTAATTTTTGCAGAGAATCGGAAGTCATCATTGGCAATCTGCCCCAGAATGTAACTCAGTTTAACCTTGGTTGAATTAGGAATTAGAAAACTCAAGTCGTATTCACCACTCCAAAATTTACCAGCTATGTAAACTTAAAAGATATTTTAACATTTCTGTGCTTTGTTTTATTTCATTTAAATATGTATTTCATAATATTCTGATTGCCTAGAAAAAGAGATTTGAACATGTAATCCCTTGATCCCTTGAATTGGCTGAATGGACTGAGAAAGAATATATAGTCTATAGTTAGTCTCCTTCTTATGGAGATAGACAAATATAATGCAACTATGGACTTCTAAAGAAACAGATCTTAACTGCTTCTGAAAGGTGTGTTGAAAATCACCAGATCCAACTTTCTCATCAGTTGGAAAATGAGGTGAGAATCAGAGAGGTTAAGTGACATTCCAAGATCTCGCAGTTTCATTGTGATGGTGCTGGGACCAGAAGCCACATCTTCTGACTTCCAGATTAGTGTTTTACTTCTAAGACTGACTTTATAATTACATATTTAGTTGATTATGCTGTCTGATCTTAGAAGCTAAAAAAATGTCTCCCCCACACATAAAAATCTCAACATTAATTATTTAGTGGGAAAAAAATAGATAGGGTACTGTTTATAGAAGGGAACCAATAAAATGCATGCTATTAACATGGATATATTGTGTTGATTAGTTGTCAGAGATTTCATTTTACTTAGATCCACAAAATCAACGCTCATGGAAGCAGTAGGCAAGAAATCAAACGACCCATTGCATTGGGCAATTGTGCTGCAAAAGATCTCTTTAAAATGTTAAAAAGCAAAGACATCACTTTGAGGACTAAGGTGCACCTGACTCAAGCCATGGTATTTACAGTCACCTCATATGCATGTGGAAGCTGGGCAAGGTGTTGGCAAAGAATATTGAGTATACCATGGACTGCCAGAAGAATGAACAGGTCTGTCTTGGAAGAAGTACAGTCAGAATGCTCCTTAGTAGAGAGGATGGCAAGACTTCGTCTCACATTCTTCGGACATGTTATCAGGGAGGAACAGTCCCTGGAGAAGGACGTCATGTTCTGTAAAGTAGAGGGTCAGCAAAAGAGAGGAAGACTCCGAACGTGATGGATTGGCACAGTGGCTGCAACTATGAGCTCAAACATAGCAATGACTGTAAGGATGGGCTCAGCACCAGGCAGTGTTTTGTTGTGTTGTCCATAGGGTCATAATGGGTCAGAACTGGCTTGATGGCACCTAACAACAACAGCAACATTGTGTTGATTTGCATTAGCAGGGATTAGTTTACCACATATACCTTAGTCCTCAGAGAAATGAGTTGTCAGGCAGGTACCTGTCTTCGATGGCAGCATGACTAGCAGTGCTAGATGGGAACACGTGGAGGTCTGAGAACAGTATGCCAGTGTTAGAAATGCCTGAGATGATGAATCATCTGGATATGAGGGCTGATTTGTGGGAATGAAGAGGAAGAAACAACAGATATTGAAACAGAAGAATGTCAAGGAAATTAACATTGAGGTTCACCCCAATTTGCACTTCTACCAACACTAGTCATACATTTGAGTTTCCTTGATACAGGTTACCCTGTATAAAATCAGTCCAATAGTTAAGTGAAACAGTACACTAGTGCAATAAGAAATAAATGTACAATATATTTTGACATCTACAGAGCCAGGCACTCTTGGAGTCAGGGAAGCACACCCAAAATGACAAATGAAAGTTCATGCTACTGAATGCACTTACCTTGACTGACTGGAGGCTCCATGAAAAAAATTTAAAAAAAAATCATTAAAGTAGGCCCTGAAAATCATCTCTAATTCTAAACTTGCATAAAGATAGTGTCCTTAATGAGCTAAGACTCACATGAATGGATACACATGCACACATGTGCACGCACACACACACACACTCCGTGATTTTATAAAATTTTGCAGTATTTCTTTAGTTTCTTCACATTTTTAAGCATACTTTTTATAGTTTTATAGGTTGATTCCATTTTTAAGGCTTGAAATTCATTAGATTTTCAATCAAAGAAAATAATTATTAGAGCTTGTGACATTTTTCTATCATAGCTTACATAGGTTTAAATTTTCGGTATCAGCCTTATATTCCTACAATTCAGATACGGTTAGGAGAAATGCTGCTACTTCACAGTTTCATAGACAAAACAGCTAGGATTTTCACAAGCAATATGAACTAAAAAAGCACAGCTATGCACACATTTGTCCAAATAACTTTCTAACAAAATTAAAACATTTTTACTTTGCAATTTATTAATTGGTAAATATAAAGCAACAATGTGCTGCTTTAGGCAGAATTTAAAGAAATACAAATTCTGTAAAAAACTAAAAACCTGTGCCATACTAAGGTTTGACTCAAAACAGCCTATTAAATTTAAACACAACTAAATGAAATCTGGGGAGTCCCTGGATGGAGCAAATGTTAAGCACTCTACTACTAGCAGAAAGGTTGGTGGTTCAAACTCACCCAGAGGTGTTTAAGAAGACAGATCTGGCCATCTGCTTCTAAAAGGTCACAGCCTTGAAAACCCTATGGAGAGTTCTACTCTGCACATGCAGGGTCACCAGGGGTTGGAATTGACTCGGAAGAAACTAACAGCAACAACAAAAAATCCAATCTAGGGCTAAAAGAGCATGAAATCAGCTTGGATCTTTTCTCAGATTCAAGTCTTCTATGGGTGCATACACAAAATTGAGCTATTTTTCAGGGCCTCAGAATAGCTCCTTAAAGGGTAAGTCTAAACTTTAAATAGAACAGCTGGTAGACATTGTGCAAATTAGAGAAAAAACACCCATTTTTCAGGTGGCTGCATTCATTCACCACAATGAATGACTTGGCAAACTGAATGTGGGCTGGATTTCAGCTACTACTCGTCCCCTCAACTGGACACATTTGTGAAGGGAAAGACTAGCACAAACATAAGTTAAGGCTCTGCTTTCAAATATTTACTGGCAAACAGTCAAAAGCTATTAATTTACCACCTTGTCATTCTCAATCAGCTGAGAATCTTATAATTATGCAATCCCTTTCTACTTGAAGCTTTTGCTAGGAAAGTTCTTCATTTCCATATTGGTAATTTGTGCAGTTTTCTTGTTCAAAATAAAAGACAAAAGATGGAGAATGACTGAGGAAAATTACTTAGGCATAATTATGGAGTATCTCTCCCATGTGAGTATAAAAAGCAGTGCATGCCTATTTAAAGGAAAAAAATCTCATGGCACTCCCTTGATTCGTGAAACTTTCACTATCCTATTGGATTTGAAGCTCCATTCAGATAATACTTATTGCTATTATTTTATAATAGAATTTATTTATAAATTTTACCACTTTAGAAACCTCCCAGCTTTCCTAAATCTATTTAAGGGAAGATTTATGTGTTGTTGTTGTTTTTCTCCCAAAACAAAAACAAAACTCATGAACACATTTTATTTTAAAGCAAATTAAAAAGACAACCAAATAATAACAGCTCCATGATGAAGTGTGTTAACTAACAGGGACACTCACAGGTATTACAAGGTATCAATGTGGAAAAACCTAAGTTTCCAGTCTCCCCATGTTCCTTGCCTCTTCTTCTTTTTCATGCTGAGGTTAAAATCATAAGCTTGAGATTTCTGATGCATCTGCTGCTGAAATTCTGGCACTTTAGCAACAGAGATCTAGTGGAAACTACTTTTGAATAATATGATGAGCTACTAAAATGTGTCTTTGCATTAAGAGCAGAATTAATTCAATCTTTTTAAAATTATATTTACATTTCAAAAAATGCTCAGTAAAGTTGCATGCATGCTTTAAGTAATAGTGTAGCTAAAGGCTCTTGTTAGTGCTTCTCAGGAGAGAACACATTCAGTTACTCCTCAGAACACAGACAACTATAGACAGAAATTCTCATTTTCAGTGTATTGCTAGGGCTAGCTTCTGTCAAAGTAATCAAATAAAGGAGGTTTGTGCACAGCATATAGTGATACTAAGTGCACTTGGCCACCTGGCTTTTGTTCTGATACTCTATAAGCTCTATGAACTGATGGATTGACAAATTGTTCTCTTCCAGCAAGTTCCAGGTGATCTACTAGTTCTCTTTTCTTTTGTCCTGGGAGCACTCCTGCACAAATACATCATATTCTAATAGAGAGTGGAGACACGGGTCCGGCCACTTGCATGAACTTGTAACATGACAATTTATACCATATCATGCCATGCCCATCTTCTCTAAACTTAGAAAAAATTTATCTTCAATTCATCCACCTTTTTCTAACAGCACATCCATTATTGTAGATCAATCCACCATCATCTTGTCAAAGAACAGAATGTGAGTCTTTGTGAACTTAAATAAAGAGTTTCATTGAAGGAATAAGCAACTCAAGTTGGGGATACACATAGCAAATTAATTGCAGAATGCTCCAAAGAGCAGATTCTGACAAGTGCATACAAAAGCAAAAACCAGAAGTACCAGGCAGTTGAGATACAGCCATGGAAAAGTACAAGGTTGTAAAAAACATTTTTGGAGAAAGCTACAGGGCATTTTCTCAGAATCAGATTACCACTAAAGTCACACGCTTTCCTGAAACATCTGTACAAGCAAAATGAGGACAAGCAAAACCATATTCTTTAGCATAACCTAGTTTGCACAATGTCTGGTAAAATTTTCCATTCTGTAGTTATAAATACAAGATGGAGTCAGGGCTACACTTCAGACAGAAGCCTCTACCGTGCCAAACACCTGAGTTTTAGAATGCTCCTACACATTCCCCCCTTTTTATTAAGAATTCCTGTGGGAGTTCCTTTGATCACACATTTTAGAGCATTCTTTTTTTTTTTTTTTCTGCACGAGCTCTTTGGTGGACTGAGGTGGCTGCATATGGTTAATAAGCTTTAAGACTTCAGGCACTATTTGTCTGATATTCGAGCATTATCAGGTAATCTTTTCCATGCTATTGCTAGGAATGCTCTCCTTTAGTGATCGTATCTATAGGGGGTGTGCTGAAGCAAGGCTGAATTATACAGGAATAACTTGACAGTGGTGTGAGGTGACTAACTAAGGTGTAGGGTTTGCTTCATTTGTAATTTCTTCTAAATACATTATCTGTTTATAGCAAGAGGTTTTGCAGTTTAGGTATACAGTTTGGAAAGACAAATTATAATGAAATTAGTCGATCTAAAAACAATTATGAACATGAGCAATATAGTTAGGTCTGTTTGTACTAATGAGCAGAATAAGGATTGGACATCTTTCGGGATCCATTTGAAAATGTCAAACTAAGAAGATTCAGATTTCAAACCTTCTGTATATAGTTAGGTAGCTTTTTGATGAATTTTCGCAATATTTTGTTCAACTTTGTTGGTGCTGCTAATCCACGTGCAGCAAGAAGTGTTTATTATAGCATAAACACCTTCTTGTTGGGCTAAAAAAAAAAAAATTAAGGTTATTTTGTTGTCTAAAGTTACTTTTGCAAGGGAGTTTAAGGATTCTTGTTGGTCTGTTTTTATATCAGCCATTTCATTCCTGATTTGTTCTATGGTGGCAGGCACATTTTAGTGTGCTCTCTTTAATTTTGCAACTCTGTAAAAGGAAAAGAATGATCTCAAAGATTTATATCCCATCCCAGTTCTAAGTTGGATGGGGTTGTAATATCCATAGCTGTCAGTAGATCTTTTGGTCCAGGTTAAAATTTTTGAGCTGCTGGTCCAATGTATTTTTCATTATGAGTGGATATTTAAAGGAACTTCTAAAAGATCTAGGGTGCATTGGCCTGTCATATGTTAATTATTTTAACAGGGCAATGCCCAAGCATAAGGTTTATCTTTTGGGTTTTGTTTCTTTTTATTAGTGTACTCTGATCTCCCGAATAAAAATACATAGTTTTCCAAGGCACAAATTATATTGTTTCTGGTATAGCTATGTGGGAAAGGAATGGTTTGGTTAATTTGTTCAAGCTAATTTTACGTTAAAAAGTTATTAGAAAGAGACAACTGTCTGAACCTCACTGGATTCTAAATTTGTTTACAAAGGGGGAAACTTGTGATTTATTTTACATAGTCTGGAAGGTTTCAGGATGAATCTAACAAATTTCTGTAGTATCTAGGAGGTTTTGTATATAGAATTGGATTCCTAGCACTAATTTTGAAACTATCGGTCAATCCTAGGGCTGAGGAGAAAGTATATGTGGGAACAATTTACTCTGTTTAGTATTAACTATGGTTAAATTAAATTATAACACCTGAGGTAGGGCCATTAATCAACATCATAGTCTCACACATACAGCTTGTTTGAAGGTAATGTTAAAATTGACAGTAGCATTGGGTACAAGACTACAGTTAGACAAGGAAATGCTAATGGGTTCGAATTCTTATGTCCAGAACTAGTAAAAGGATGACAAATCCAACAGTTGGTTAGGCTTTTAGCACTAGCTACAGCTTGGGCTAGTCTAACAAAAGCATTTCCTTTCCAAGAATTAATGGGAATAGGTGAGAATATTTAAGAAAAGTTTCATAGTGAAGGAATGCTTAACTAAAATACGGGTATATGTCACTTAACATCCATGATGTATTCTGTGAAATAGGATGTTATGTGATTTGGATGTTGTGTGAACACCTGGGTCTATGGGGCATGGGGCTTCTGGATGCATGGGCCTGGGAGCGGCTGCGTGATGCACGGCCTGGGCAGCTCCCTCTGTGGACACGTCAAGTGAGTGCTCAGCCAAGTCCCACCTGATGTGCGGCCTGGCAGCCCCATGAAGGTCACAGTGGGGAGGCTCTGGGCATGGGTTTGGGCAGCAAGGGAGCAGTCTTGGCAACCCAATACACCTGCTCCATCTGGGTCCCACTATGCCTGCCAAACTTGGGTGTTTAGGATTAGGATTGGATGTCCACTCCTCCCAGGAACAGGGACACCTGTTGCCATGGGTGAAGTTTGGAGAGGTGGGCTTGCTGCCAAGTGGGGCTGTGGGAAGATGTTAAAAATATAAGCAGTATTTTTATACTGTCAGGGAGCCAAAGTATCACCTTAAGCGAAAAGGAAGTTAGGGGAAAAGGGAGAAATCAAAAGCACTCCAGGCTAGGGTGGTCTCATGCATACCAGCGGTTTTCGTTATCAATGGCTGGGCAAGATTGATGACTTGGCACCCCAAATCTATAAACAGAACAATAAACACTTGCTCCTTATGGCATATTGTGGTGGTGCAAAATGAAAAAGAGGAGCTGGTCCATGAACGAGGCGAGAATTGGCAGTAAAAAGCTGTTCACTGGCATTTTCTTTTCAAACCAGCCCAGTCAGATGTGGCATTTGAAGAAAGAAGGCTTGGGTCCATAATCAACCTGCACTTTTTCCTCCAAACTACTGATGTGACTATCACCACCTTCTCTGTTAAGCCAGCTGCAGGTTTGCCCATGAAAACCTGCCTGGGAAGGGGACAGTGAAGCCAAGGGGGCTGAGGGCATCCAAGCCAGACCTGGGGTGCCCAGAGTGCATACTTTTCCATTGGTGCCCTACGGGACCACGCCAAGCAAAATGCAGGGACATGACCCACCTCGTCATGGGAGCCAAGAGGGACTGGGGCTGGGAGTTTGGGCCTGCGCCTCCATTGCCACACTAGATGCCTTCTGAGCCATGCACAAGTGGGTCTCCTACCTCAAGATGAGAGTCTGGCATCCTGGCACTCAGACACCTGGGTGCTCCAGCCCACAGATGTATATGCGGTTGGACATTGCCCAGATGGATGTTAAGTGACATGTACCTATAATGCAGTTAGGCAAATAGTATAAGAATAATAGTTATTATAAAAAGGGTTCATTCATTCATTTGCATGGAAAAAATAAAATGTTAAAACAGGATAATACCAAAGGTGTGCAATAAGGCAATCAATATAAAAATAGCACCAAGTATGAGCAAAGACTAAAATTTTAACAAGTTGAATGGAGTCTTGTTCCATGATCTTGGTATTAGTTGTCTACATCTGATGTCATCTGCTTCTGGCCACTAGGACATTTGAATTTTACCTTAAGTCTTTCAGTAGGTTGTACAGTCCAAGTAGGTGCCTTTGCCTTCTTCAATTGGGATAAGATCCAAGTTTTAACTCCTTGTAATTTAGTGGCACAAGAGTTAGTTACAAGGACCAAATACAGTCTTTTTCAATGAGGTTAAAGGAAATCTTTTAATTGATGTCTTTTTTAAATAAACATAATTTCTAAATTCAAAGGTGGGTAATTTTAGTACATTTGGCCTTTGATTCTCAAAGGCTTCTTTAAACTTGTGAAAAGTACTCTTTAGAGAACTGGATTAATGACTGGCAATACCTTCCTAATTCATGCTGAACAAGATTTAGAATCAGTATAGGTGGACCAATAAGGGAAGGTCATAGGCCATCTAGTAATAATTCCATGTGAGGTCAATTTATGTGGCCCAAATGGAGTAGACCTTAAGTTTAGAAAGACTAAATGTAGTACTATAACCTAAGACAGTTGTAAAGATTGGGAAAGTTTGGCCAATTGATTTTTTATTGTGCCCTTAGTCTATTATACAAGGCCAGAAGACTAAGGGTGGTAAGGGCAATGGAGCCTTTGAAAAATGGGGAAAATCTCACATTTTTTTTTAAATTATTTGTCTAGTAAAATGGGCCCCTCAGTCACTGCAAAGAATTTTCGGGGCTCCCCAAGGCGGGCATGATGTTTTCAAGAAATTTCTCAGCTACAAAAGTTGCAGTGACTCGACAACTGGGAAAAGCATCTACCAAATGAGAAAATTTATAAATTAGCATTAATACAAATGTATAACTATTTGAAGGTGGAAGCTGAATAAAATCACTTTTCCATTTAAACATAGGTCCTGAAGGCAAGGGGTATCTCCTAGATGGGGCTTTATGTGGTTTGCCTGAATTGAATCCGGAACAAGTGGAACAATGAGAAGTGACATAGATGGCAGTTTCAAAAAAAAAAAAGTCCCGGACTTCCGGCAAAATGACACTGTAGGCAGAAGCACCACGCCGTACCTCCACAGCAAAGATCTGAAAAACTAAGCCAAACAGAGAATACAACAATCCTGAAACCCTAAAACATCAAATGAAGTGATAAAGAACTCAGCCAAGCACCAAATGAAGTGAGAAAACTGACAGAGAACAGAGAGTGAGGAGAGATTCATGCAGAGGTCCCCTACCAGCTAACCCAGTGCGGATCCACCATCTTGGACTCCTATCGGAGACCAGCAAACAGGGGGTACGAGAAAGCAGCTTCACGGAGTTTCCAGAGGGAGACAAAACAACCGGTAATTTGTGATATATGCTTTCCCACCCCCCACCGTTCTTCACCCCGACTCAGCCTCCTCTGCTTCCCGCGGCCACAATCTCTTGTCCGGGAAACACCGGCTGCTTCATTTCTACACACCCGAAAGGGCTGGCTCTCTGAGTGCAATTTGTTGGCTGCTGGTGTTGCTTTTTTCTGCTTCTTTTGATTTCCTCCTTACCTCCCACCACCTCCCCCTCCTTTCGCTCAAATACCTGGCTCTGTGAGCCATCTTTGCTTCTTCCTGAGGGGCTGTGAAGCTCTGTTCGAGTGTGGAGCTTCCCGGTCTGGGCTGCTGTGCTGGTGGGATCCTGGGACTTTTGTTCTTTTGCTTGTTTTGAATTGTTTGTTTGTTTTCCTTGCCTTTTCTTGAGTTGGGAGCCCGTTCAGACCAGGCAGTGCTGCGTGCCAAGGAGATACCCCGTCAGCCTGCACAGATGTGCAGAGAGATCCCTGAAGACATTTCTTTCTTCATTGTTTTTTTTTTTTTCTGTTTTTTGGGGGGCTTTTCTTGTTCTTTTTTTTTAATTTGTTTTGTTTTCTTTTCCTCTTTTTCCCTTTTTGTCTTTCTTCATTGCTCAGTTTCTCATCTCTCTATATCTTCCTTCTCTTTCAGTTCCCTGAATACCTGGCATTGTATACCTCTATGCCTTCTAGCCAGGCTGTACCGCAACACCTGAGAGCGAATTCCCCAGACCTCATAGCTGCACCAGTGGGATCCCTGAGAAATCTGAGTTTCTTTAACCTTTCCAATTTTTGTTTATTTGTTCTTTTCTTTTCTTCCTCTTCCCCTTTCTGTTTTTCTAAATTTCATAGTCTCTCATCTCTCCACTCCAATGGCAAGCTCCCCTAGCATTCTTTTTTGTTTGTTTGTATGTTTTTGGCTCCTATTCCTCTCTCATTTCTCCCATATCCATCTAACCTCCACACATAACAATCTCCCCACTACATCCTGCCTACCTGCACCATGCGCTTAACATCACACCACCAAGCAGCACAGGCAAGGCCTAATGGAACCTGCCCTGCACTGATAACCGACCCACCCTGGTGGCTGTAGTAAGTGCCACAAACAACCCCTCCCAGTAACTCCTCTTCAGCCAGACCTGCCCTGCTATACCATGTCTGAGTGACTGACCATGCCAATTGGAGAAGGAGGCAAAAAATTTTGTGCCCACAGACGAGCAAACAACAAAGAACACACAGTCTGCCTGCTCAGACGTAGTCAATTTTTTTTTTAAAAAAGGGACCAAACAAGCAAATCCACAATCAAAAAATGAGAAAAAATAACTACTGAATGCCCTGAAGACAGCAGACAATATCAAAACATTTACAAAAACAGGACAGGACGGTTCCAGTAGGCGTCCAAAATAAAACACCAGATGACTTTCCAGGGGAAGAAAATGCAATAGAACTACCTGATAGGGAATTCAAATATCTAATGTTCAGAATTCTCCAAGAGCTGAGGCAAAAACCTAACAAACATGAGGAAAAAATAGACAAATTCATAGAAAATACAGACAAAAAATTGGAAGAATTCAGGAAAATAATGCAGGAACAAAATGCCAAAATAAATT
>NW_004444078.1:235871-265539 GCF_000243295.1 Trichechus manatus latirostris
TAACAGCACAATTGGAAGAGCGTAGTCAATGTCACTGAACTGTGCATGTAGAAATTTTTGAAATGGTGTATCTTTGGCTATGTGTATTTTCACCAAAAAGAATGTTGAGAAGTTAGAGGGTTGACATGTTGTGGGGTTCTTGACCAATGTCATAGAACAATATGTGTACTACTGTTTCATGAGAAACTATTTGTTCTGTAGGCCTTCACCTGAAGTATAATAAAAAAAAAATAAAAAATGTTAAAAAATGTCCCTACTAGTATTTCTTTAGAATTTCTATTATTTTTTCTTTCCTTAGGTGAGAGTTCATATGTAATTCTCTCATTATAGAGACATGGAGAGATGTGAAAAGGAAAGGCTTTTGGTTAGGTATTATCCATATCTCGGAAGTAGATTTCTGGGAACAATTATATTTTCTCCACATTTCTATCTCATCAGCTGAAGCTAGTTTTTGGTGTTTACAAAAGTTCTTTGAGGCAATCTTGTTAGGAGTACACTTTTACATAAGCAAATCAAAAGGGTCTTCTTCAGGATTATGTGTTAAATAGGATCCCAAATTACAGGAACCAAGGTAATTCTAGATGTTGCTTGTTTGGCTGCCTTGTCAGCTAAATTATTTCCTTTAATTTCCTCAGTCTGAGGTACTCCTTCAGGTTGGTAAGCTTGTATTTTAATTACAGTTATTTCAGAAGGGAGCAATGTTGCATCCAAAAGTTCTGCTAATAGTTTTCTATTTTTAATAGTGGAGCCAGAGGAAGTTAAAAAACCTCATTTTTCTATAACATGCCAAATTACGGACAACTCCAAAATAGTATCTTGAGTCCATATAAATAGTCATCTACTTTCTTGAGGCTAACTTACAGGCTCTGGTACGAGCAATCCACTAGCCACTCCTTGGAAACCTAATGGGGTAGTTATACTCTGTCCTGCAGAGTCACTGTGAGTTGGAATCAACTCGACAGCAATGGGTTTGGTTTTGGGTTTTGTTAAGTGCAATTAATTCAGCCTGTTAAGGAGAAAGTAGCCTCAAGGAGAGTTTGACTTTCAAGGACTTCAGTAGCAATCGTGATGCGATGTCTAGTTTGATAACTGGGACTGGCAGGATAAGGTTTTAAATAATATCTATCAACAAATAAGACTAAATCAGGATTAGTTAGAGGAGCTTCTTTAAGGTCCCTCTGAGGAGTAAAGTTGTTCAGTTAAATCTAAACAACCATGGATAGGATAACTTTCATCAGAGGCCTCAGGTAGCAAAATGGCCCAGTTTAAACAGGCCCTGTAAAAACAGTCTGTTTTTATAGTTTAAACAGTCTAATATTGGAAGTATCCAAAAGGAGAACTTCATAAGAAGCAAGTCGACTGGCAGAGAGATGTTGGGTTAAGGCAGAATTAAGTATAGCAGACACAGAATGGGGAATAAAAGCATCTAAAAATTTCCTAATACTATGTCTGCAGTGTTCATAACTAGTTTATGGATGCAAAGAGGATACCGTTTTGTTATAAGGTCATGTTGTAAGTTGTAATAGCCTACGAGTCATTGATTTCCTCCATTCTTCTGGGTTAGAATGTCTAAAGCATTTCCAATAACTTTATGAACAAACAGGAAAAAATTTAAATCATAATTGGGAAACAATGCAGAGGTTTTTGTCAAAGTTTCCTTTAATTTCATTACAGCTTCCTGATCCCCTGGGATAATTTGAAGAAAAAAAAATCTAGCTCAGAGGCTTTCAAATACTTAGATAAGGTCTCAGCAAATAAAGAAAAGTTAGGAACCCAAGTTCTACAATAGCTACATAGCCCTAAGAACCCACTAGTTCTAGGAAAAGCAAAAATAGTATTTTTCTGTTGAGTTAATAGAAATACCCTCTGCAGAAATTACATGCCCTAAATACTTAAGAGGGTAGAGATAATTGTAATTTTTCCTTATAAACTTTATACCCACAAACTGTTAAATGTTTTAGTAAAATTATGCTATCTTCAATGCAAGCCTGATAGAAAGTGGAACATATTAATAACTTATCTACATATTGTAGCAACTTGTGTTTAGTTTTAAATTGCAGGGGCGGTAAATAAGTGGGAGACTCAATAAATCCTTGAGGCATCATGGTCTGAATAAATTGTTGGTCATAAGCAAACATTGGCTCTCAGGATAAACATATATACTGAAAAGGGTGCTACAAAGATCAATAAAAGTAAAATGGGTAGCATCTGGAGTCATATTGGAAAATAATAAATGGGGGTTTGGGACCACAGGGAATCCAGGAATAATGATGTGGTTAATGGCATGTAGCTCCTGAACAAACCTCCGGCCTCTGTTGTTTGGCTTTTTAATAGGCAATACCGGGGTATTACAAGAGGTAGGGCATGAAAAAATTAGTCATTTAGAAAGGAATTTTTGAGTGATGGGATCTAATCTCTCTTTAGCCTCTTTGAGCTGTGTTTAATTCAATTTCTTCATTAAAGGTTTTTGGGGGTCTGGAAAACTTAATAAGATTTCTCTTTTTTTGAAAACTGTAAATGGCAGGCCCATTTAGGCAAAAGGTCATGGCCTATCAAATTGACAGGATTTTCAGGGGTAAGTAGAAAACGATGTAACTCCTCAATAGGGCCAAGGGATACTGGAATAGGTTTTGAATGAGTTAAAATCTATTCTTGATTAGTAACCTCCACTATGTTAGTAGTTTTGGTACTCCAGGGCAGAGGCTTCTGTAAACAAGTGTAGTTAATGGCAGATAGTGTGACTCTAGTATTAATTAAAAATTTACAAGATTCCTCATTAATATACATAGTAGTTTCTCCTTGCAAATTTAGTGCAACAGTGGAAAGGCCCCTGTTTTCTCCCCAGAACCCCTTCATTCTATTTCTGGTTGAAGGGTCTTCTGTTTGAATTTTTTCTTTTGATTGTTCTTTAATTTGTTACAGTCCTTTTTCCAATGCCTGGGTTTCTTTCAATAATTGCAAATAATGGGTTTGGTGCCTTTAAAGGGCTTGGGCTTGCTTGGCTGATCACAAGGCTGTAGTTGTTGTAACTGCAAAGACATCAACTTGTTTTGTTTGGTTTGTTTCTTTTGTTCTAAAACCTGAGCAAGTTTGTAAGCCAAATCAGTCAATTCTATAATAGGAATGATTTCCTAGTCTAACGTATGGTGCTTAACTGCCTCAGAAAACTCTGGGTGCGGGTTATTTATAAACATGGAGTTGAAGGCTATTTCCTTTCCTTCTTCCATGACTAACCCAGAGTGCTCGGCAAAAATTTGTGTTAGACTGTTCTGATGATTATAAACACTTTAATCTTTTTCTTATTTACAACTTTGAACCTTTGCTGAATCTACTTTCTAGGGGTCCTTTAGGGACACATCCAAATTTTTTTTTGATACATTCTTTGCCTGTTTCATTAATTTAACTCCAGAGATATTGGTGCCGATAGCTAAAGATTTCTATGGGTTTTTCAATTGAGCTTCTTATGTCTATAATTGGACCTCCCCAGATATAAATTTGACAGTCCAGGCTCATAGATTTCTATCAAAATTCTGAATTCATTCTTAAATTTTTGAAGATCTTCACAAGGTTTTGGAAACTTTTAATATAATGCAAAGCTCTGCTTTAGACTGAGAGTAGAAAGTAATCTGTGGAGGCTTTCTTGGTTCTTCTGGGTGTTTAATGTTAAAGAACATTTCAGGAAGGGCAGCAGTGCTCAGTTTAACTAGTTGCTCTTCAACTAGTTCTTTATGAAAGAAAGAACGCTCAAACAGAATATTGTCAAAAAAATAGTAAAGCATAGGAGGATAGAGAGAGACTGCCACTGGAGGGGCAGAGGAGCAGCTGCAGAATTTTGGCATTGTAATTCTTTTCTCTCTTCAGTCAATTTAGAAATGGTATCCTTTAAGGACATGATTTTACTTTCATCACATCTTCTAGAATCTTCAAACACCAATTAAAACAGGTGTCCCATTGAGACTACTTAATTCAGGGGCCCTCTTTTTTTTTGTTTACTATGTAGTAGATTAATTTAGACAATTCAAAAGAATCCCAAAGATTATTTTCCAGGCTGTCCTTTGTGAGCTTACGCCAAGCAGATAGGTATAAACAAGTGGTAGAGCCATAATGTTTCTCCATATGTCAGACAAGAGTCCTAGAAGGGAATGCTGCATTGCACCTCGATATGACATTTCTCATTTTTCTAAGAATGTTCAAGTTTGCTTAAATATTAGGATTCTCTGACCCTGCCAATCCTGTGCCTTATGCCCTTTTGTTCCTTGTGACTTACAGAGTCTGAGATTCCACAAACTCAAAAACTCATAAGACTGTAATTGTGCAAACCCAAAACCTCTCTGTTGTCATTAAGTGGAGACACACACTCTTGCAAGAATAAAGTGAAACCAAATATTTCAATAATTCTCAAAGAGCTCTAAGCAAGGGAGCAGAGCTCAGATTCGAGAGGGATTACCTTAAGACAACTCTCGAAAATCTGTGGAGATGGATGAACTCAAGGGCTCATGCTGGTTGACTGAAGCTCTGGGTCCTCAGCTTCTTGGAGCTGTGTGGAAGATAACGCACCTTGAAACCGATCGAGGCCGCCAAAAATGTCCAAGAGTAGTGTTTGAGTCTCTGCGAACTTAAACCAAGAGTTTCATTGGAGGAATAAGCAGCTCAAGTTGGGGATACGCATAGCAAATTAATGGCAAAGTGCTCCAAAGAGCAGATTTAGACAAGCACTTATAAAGGCAAAAATCACAAGTACTAGGCAGTCGAGAAACAGTCATGGAAAAGCACAACATTGTAAAAAGCATTTTTTGAGGGGGCTACGGAGCATTGTCTCAGAATCGGCTTACCACTAAAGTCACACGCTTTCCTGGAACATCTGTGCATGCAAAATGAGGACAGGCAAAACCACATTCTTCAGCATAACCTAGTTTGCACAATGTCTTGTAAAATTTTCCATCCTGTGGTTATAAATACAAAATGGAGTCAGGCCTACACTTCAGACAGAAACATCTATTATACCAAGCACCTGAGTTTTGGAATGCTCCTATACAATCTGTTTCCTCTTCACTGACCCACTCCCTTCCTGAGTTGCCCAAGTGTAGCTTTCCTCCATACTGTAGCTAGAGTAATGGTGGAAATCGAAAAAAAAAAAAAAAGTAGATGGTTTGAAGAGATATTTAGAAAGTAGAATAGATATGGCCTGGAAATAGATTTAATGTGAAGATGCCTATTCAAAGAGTTATCTCATAAACCTAGCTATAAATGTCATATGTATGTATAGGATATTCTCCCTCTCACTTGAGAGAAGCCTGCCTCTGGCTAGTCATACTTGTGTATTCACACATGGCTATGTACTGTAGTTCTAGTGAGTCTGATCATGCCTATAAATCCACAATGGTTGTGATGGATTTATTTATTTTTTTCTTTATGGGTTATGTTTATCTAGCAGACATAAAATGAATTAAGGATGTATTCTCTTAATTTCTTAGTTTAAGCTTTTGTTTATGAGAACCATAAAATGTAATAGGAGTTGAATTATTTATATTGCATATGGTTGAATATTATTTTACAAGATTGAAATGTTAAAATATCCGTTGGCTTAGGATGTGGTTTTGCCATTTATTGATGGTGTCTCATTTTCTTACTTTAATATGGTCTCACCTTAATTGAAATAAAGTTATATATATACACACACACACATATATACATGTATGTGTGTACATACATATATGTATACGCATATATACATATATATATACACTTCCTATCACTGATCAGAATCTCCCTTCTCTTCCTTGCACTGAAATATAGTGCATGATATTCAGGCTATATTTCTATGCCTGGCAGAGAAGTGGTTCTAAGAAGCATTCCAAGGAGATATGACATTGTTTTGTTTGATTGGAGAGACTCCAATGTCAGAATAGTGCTAGAATGGTTTTATGCTGTTGAGGTCACCCTGAGGAGGTGGGATAGAACCTGCTGCCCAAAACCGTTTCGGATGTTGAAACAAATGATGCCACACATGAACCAAGGGGCTATAAACAAATTTATCAATCACATAAAGAAGCTGTCTGGGTAGAGCAGAGCAGGCTCCCAAGAAGGCAAGAAGACAGCTTAGGAGAACCAGGATGGGCTACTCTACTGGTTTTGGCTTTTATTGTGGGTACAGTGTGGCAGTGGGGTGAAGGTGTGGGCTTGCATGGTTTGTACTTTACATTGGCACCAAAGGGAAGAGTGCCTGGGCTTTCCTATAGGCTTGTCCAGAAGTCAGGCAAGAGGGGAGTGAAGAAGACATTGAAAGTTATCAGCTGTCAGTCATCAGAAATGAAATCAGACTCTATTTCATATGCCAACTTCTCAAGATACTGGTCAAATATGTGATAAGTGATTTCAAAATCAGTGATCTTCTATATTAAAATAAATAAAGAAAATCTATTCAAGATTTAATTGCAATGGGAACTTTTATTTATTCTCAAAATCCTAGTAAGAATAAGTTTTTAAAAATTAATACACAAGTCCTTGCTCTAATAGCAAAGATATGTTATGCTTCTAAAATTAAACAGGATAGAAATTCTAAATTACAGACAAGAAGGTACTAATGGATGCTGCAATATAACCTAAAAACTAAAACAAACCAAGCCAAACAAATGAACAAGACCTCTGATTTGATTATATAATTATAGCTAGAAAACCAAAAAAAACCCCAAACCTGTTGCCGAGCAGTTGATTCCACCTCATAGTGACCCTATAGGACAGAGTAGAACTGCCCCACGGGGTTTCCAAGGAGTGGCTGGTAGATTAGAACCGCCCAACTTTTGGTGAGCAGCCACAGCTCTTAACCACTGCGCCACCAGGGCTCCAAATTTATCTATATTACTCCTCAAATATAAATAGCAGCATGTAGCTAGGAAGTGTATTAGGTTTGTGCCAAGTAACTTGAGCACTCTTCTTTTACATGTCTGTGGTTGTGTCCTTGCAGAAACAAATTCTGGACAATTGGGAATCCTTCAGCTAACTGAAGCACAAAATTCTGGGGATGGCAGCCTGGTGGTGGTGGTAGTGGTAAGATCATTAAACCTGTCAGAAAATATAAACTAGTCTCAGACAAAAATGCATTTATGCTTGAAACAATTTGGGGACTGGCCATCAGTGATTCAAAATAAGAAACATTTTATGAATTATATTCAGCAGAGAAAGCATTAAATTTAAACAGCAGTATTGTTCAATTGTTAAAAAAATACATTTTGACATATCTAAGAGCTCTGTGTAACCCTAAACCCCCATGCAAACATAAGGTTTAAATCTCACTTTATAATTTCAGAAAGTATACTAAACATTTTGGTTCCCTTGGCAAATATCTCAATATCTACTGGGAAGATATAACTGTATTTATTTTATTTTCATGGGTGTCATCACACTTTGAGCAGCTGTGACAATTTACTGCTGGAATAACTCCATCTCAAAATTATTACTGTGAATCGAACTCCTATTTTTCCGCCCCAAGAGTATTCTTAATATTAAGTTGGTAATTAGCCTGTCTTTGGAGAGACTGAACAGTATTGAAGAGTATCCTGTACATTTAATCAGGAGAACACTTTCCCTAGAAAAGCAGACAATACAATAACCATAACCTTCACTGAATTGTGATAGCTTTCACTAATTGCTGATAGCATTCCATTTTGCTACTATTAAAGTACATTATTATCACTTTTTTTTCTTTGTTTCCTTTTCAAAAGCCTGAGATTGAAAGAAACCACAAGATGTTTATAGGTACAAACGTGATGATTAAGTTGTTAAAAATTTGTTCTTACAAAGAGAGACAAATATATATGAAATGTTGCTTTTGAAACCTCATAACAACTGGTCATTTATTAGTATAATATTTACCTGCTTGTCTCTTATTGGAGGATATGCAAATAAGCCAATTCTGCATCTTTATATTAAGTACTTATACACAGCACTTAGATAGCATATTTTGGATTTAGACAGCATATACTACTAGAATTATTTCAGAATAGTGCTACACTTTTAAATTCATTCATTTTACTTTGCTATTTTATTTTAGCAATCTTTAAGATTGCTAGGCATTTTTACTTATGTCCCCTCGTAGCTTTCATTCCATGCTGTCATGAGAAATAGGAAGAAGATGTACATGTGCAGTTTCTTTAAACTATTTTATACAGCTGGAGCAAATTGACTTTATCATTCAGTACATTTTTACTTATAAACTCCCCTTTCAAATCTACGCTACTTATAACAAGGGAAACTAAAGCATAATAGGAATCTTTTCAATAAGTTCTAAAGTCAAATTTTGTTCCAAAAGGTAATGGAATGTTGTGTAGGTTAATGGGTAGAGTGAAATAGGATGGTGGACAAAATAAGATAGATGATGTTCAAATTTATCATACTAAACTAAAAATGGATTTCTTGCTTGATTAAAGATTAAAATACATTTTCTTAAAGAAGATTAAAACTTGAATTATTTTCCTTATTTTCATATAGGCAAACTATCATATGCTAGAGTTCAGTACTATTTTGCATTTTACACCAGGAGGTTATGTTTACCTATGGGTACCACATTTATTTTTGGCATTTTTTTTCTTTATTTTTGGTAACTATATTAAATGGTCATCAGTCATAAAAATTGACGAGATTTTTATCAAAATTAGATCTTTTGTAGTCATTTAAGCACTTTACTTTTTATATTTATGGCTCACAAGTATGTGAGATACTTAGAAAATTTTGTAAAATAGGTACAAATAATTAAAATGCACACTCTGCTGAAACGTTAACATGCAACTTAAATGTACTTATCTGTGCTCGTAAGATTGAGAATATACTTTATTTAGAATAGCTTTTTTAGCAAACGCTTTTCTTGAAGTTACTGCCAGGTATTACCAAAATAGGTTTTACTGAAGGCAAATAGAACATATGGACTATATAATTCAATATAAATTATACATATACTGTTTCATTTATACCTAACCATTTTAATAGTAATTTATTTGAGTAGTAGTTAATATCTCTTGGATATGAGCCAGAGAGAGAGTGATTATGATAATACATTCAGTTACTAAATAGGCTGAATACTTCCAAGCTTCCAGTGATACAGCTGTTAACGACAGTGGCTTTGCTAGTAATCAGATGTTTTGCCCCTGGGGATTGCCCAGGTGAATCCAATCTGGCAGAGGCTTCTGCTTCACCTCAAATGTAATGACACAAGTGTGTCACTTATTAGGGACTCCAGGAAAAATGCACACGGCATTCACCCTCAAACAGCTAGAGTCCTTATCCAAGTGCTATTCCCAGTTATGCTATGATAATAAGTAATTCTTTAATTGAATAATGACTCAAGAGTGAATGCAAGTGCTTTACATATTTAATAGCATATATTTTTCTTTTCTATATGCTTCACTTTGAGCTATTAGAATTTTAATGTCTAAGAGTACAACAACACCATTTAAGAAACTGAGTTTGATTTGTAGTATTTTCCAGAAGTGAAGATGAAAACCTCATTTGTAAGTAAAATGTGAACTGTATTATCCATGTCTTCCCAACCATAGTGCCATTATGTGGGGAAAAAAAATCTAGGCTTCAGAATACTTGAATTATTTTATATTTCAGTTTACTTTTAGTTTAGTTTTTCTCAAAATTTGTGTCTGTTAATTATTCTGAGGAATGATTTTTAAAAAACTTGCTTATGACTTTTTTAGATTGAGGTTATATTCTTGGTGTGGTATGTCTGATGTATTGATTTTCTGCAGCAAATTTCAAGGTTGTGAAAAAAAAAAGAACAGAAGCTACAAATTGTAGGTTGGCACTAGAAACCTGATTCTCTAACTCTTTTAGTAAGATGGCTGCCAGAATATTGACTTTGTATGTATGGAGGGCCTGGATCTTTGGGCTCACATCTCTTTATGTGGGTGAGTTGTCTAGGTGTGTCAGCTATCCTTAGGAAGGAGTGTACAATGTTGGGGTAATCAACACTTTGCTACAGCACAGCATTTGCAAGGCTGTGATGATAACAATAATCCAGAACCACAAGAGTACCAGCTAAGAATTTGTTGATCATATACAAATAGAAACAATTCTTTAAACATCTTCTGAAAATCAACAAGATTGAATGTTCATTTTGGAAAATGAATCTCAATTCCTTTTATGACTAATGATAGAGTTACCATGTTCAACACCACAAATTTTAAAACAAGTCTGAAATGAGATCAAAAAAGGTTCAAGGGAAATGATTTTCTATGTTCTTAGAATATTATTGATGAAATAATGCATCTTAAAAATAGCCTTATAATAGTATGGGCAAATACCATCCACAGGATTCTCTCTTTTCAATCAGTTAGATTGTGTCTTAGTCATCTAGTGCTGCCATAACAGAAATACCACAACTGGATGGTTTTAATGAAGAGAAGTTTATTTCCTCACAGTCAAAGTAGGCTAAAAGTCCAAATTCAGGGCGTCAGCTCCGGGAAGTCTTTCTCTCTCTGTCGGCCTTCTCATCAGTGTTCTGCTGGACTAGGAGCTTCTCGGCTCAGGGACCCTGGTCCAAAGGACGCGCTCTACTCCTGGCACTGCTTTCTTGATGGTATGAGGTCCCCGTCTCACTGCTCACTTCTGTCTTTTATATCTCAAGAGATTGCCTCAGGACACAATCCAGTCTTGTAGATCAGGTCCTGCCTTACTAACATAACTGCCACCCATCCTCCCTCATTAACATCATAGAGGCAGGATTTACAATTTATAGGAAAACCACAGAATACCAGGAATCATGGCCTAGCCAAATTGATACACACATTTTTGGGGGGGCATAATTCAATCCATGACAGATTGATTCCTGTTAGTGACTTGTTAGACTCCCCTGGGTTTGCATTATGCACAGACTACGCCTTATGCAGACATAACTGGGTCACCTTAATTGCCTGTGGAAATCAGGTGTACTTGTGAAAGTTTCACAGTGATAATTACTCCAAAATGTTTAAACAGTGCATGCAAACCTTAGAGGTATATGCTGTACATTATTGCACAACCAAGATCAATCAAACCAAATGGTTTATTTTTCCAATTCTCCAGGATGCCTCAACGTCATTCTTTTAGCATAATGAAATACAATCCTTCCAAGCAACGTATTGACTGTAAACTTTAGGAATTAATTGTATTTTTCCTGTGTTTTTTTCTTTTCCCTAAATCCTTTTGAGAGATTTAAGAAAATCAACAGTCTATTGTAAAGGAACAAAATAAAGCTAATCACATGGTTTTTTATCTAAAATGATAGCATGGAACGCTATCTAATCTGTATGTTTTCTCCCTGCAGAGATTCTGTACCTGTCATTTTGCCATAGCAATAAAGTGAGGAAGATTAGAAAATGTATGTTCTTTTTAAACAGTGAGGAAAGGAAAAGTACAAATGTTCTGCATTTTCATGAGTACTTATGAAATATTTTAACTATTCTGTTCAATAACGGATTTAAATAAATAACAATTCCACTGGAGGTTTAAAATCATTGTGGAAGCCTGAGAATGATGCCATGCAACAAAGATCAAAGTAACATTAGTGTTTGAGTAACATTAACAATTTTGAGTTCTGAAAATTCCCTGCAAGTTTTAATGGATTAATCTGTAGAACTGATTACTAATATTGAAGATCATTATTTTTACTGTTGTTGTTGTTAGGTGCCATTGAGTGGGTTCACTCATAGTGACCCTATGTACAACAGAACAAAACACTGCCCCGTCCTGTGCCATCCTCAAAATTGTTGCTATATTTGAGCCCATTGTTGCAGCCACTGTGTCAATTCATCTCATCTAGGGTCTTCCTCTCTTTAGCTAACACTCTACCAAGCATGCTGAACTTCTCCAGGGACTGGTCCCTCCTGACAACATGTTCAAAGTACATTAGATGAAGTCTTGCCATCCTAGTTTCCAAGGAGCACTCTGGTTGTATTTCTTCCGAGGCAGACTTGTTCGTTCTTCTGGCAGTCCATGGTACATTCAATATCTTTGTCAACACCATAATTCAAAGAAATCAATTCTTCTTTGGTCTTCCTTATTCATTGTCCAGCTTTTATATTCATATGAGGCAACTGAAAACATCATGGCTTGGGTCAGGCACACCTTAGTCCTCAAAGTGACATCTTTGTTTTTTAACACTTTAAAGAGGTCTTTGGCAGTAGATTTGCCCAACACAATGTGTCGTTTGATGTCTTGACTACTGCTTCCATAGGCATTGATTGTGGGTCCAAGTAAAATGAAATCCTTGACATCTTCAATCTTTATCCATTTACCATGATGTTACTTATTGGCCCAGTTGAGGATTTTTGTTTTCTTTATGTTGAGGTATAACTCATACTGAAGGCTGGGTGTTTGATCTTCATCAGTAAGCGCTTCAAGTCTTCTTCGCTTTCAGCAAGCAAAGTTGTGTTATCTGAATATCACAGGTTGTTAAGTCTCCCTCCAATCCTGATGCTCCTTCTTCATATAATGCAGCTTCTCGGATTATTTCCTCAGCATACAGATTGAATTAGTATGGTGAAAGGATACAACCCTGATGCACACCTTTCTTGACTTTAAATCACACAGTATCCCCTTGTTCTGTTCAAATGATTGCCTATTGGTTAATGTACAGTTCTGCAGGAGCACAAGTAAGCGTTGTGGAATTCTGATTTTTCACAAAGTTATCAATAATTTGTTATGATCCATGTAGCCAAATGCCTTTGCATACTCAATAAAACACCGTTAAATATTTTTTCTGGTATTCTCTGCTTTCAGCCAGGATCCATCTGACATCAGCAATGATATCCCTCGTTCCAAGTTCTATTCTGAATTCAGCTGAATTTCTGGCAGTTCCCTGTCCATGTACTGCTGCAACCACTTTTGAATGATCTTCAGCAAAATTTTACTTGTGTGTGATATTAACCGGATATTGTTTGATAATTTCCTCATTCTGTTGGATCACCTTTCTTTGGAATGGGCACAAATATGGATCCCTTCCAGTCAGTTGGCCAGGTAGCTATCTTCCAAATTTCCTGGCATAAATTAGTGAGCACTTACGGTGTTGATTCCATTTGTTGAAGTATCTCAATTGGTATTCTGTCAATTCCTGGAGACTTGTTTTTCACCAATGCCTTCAGTGCAGCTTAGACTTCTTCCTTTAGTCAGTACCATTGGTTCTTGATCATATGCTATCTCCTGAAATGGTTGAACATCAACCAATTCTTTTTGGTACAGTGACTCTGTGTATTCCTTCCATCTTCTTTTGATGCTTCCTGCCTCGTTTAATATTTTTCCCATAGAATCTTTCAATATTGCAACTTGAGGCTTGAATTTTCTCTTCAGCTCTTTCTGCTTGAGAAATGCTGAGCATGTTCCTCCACTTTGGTTTTCTAACTCTAGGTCTTTGCACATTTCTTTACAATACTTTACTTTGTCTTCTCTAGCTTCCCTTTGAAATCTTCTGATCAGTTCCTTTCCTTCATCATTTCTTCTTTTCACTTTGAAATACCAGTGGCATAAGTTTCAGCATCGTGGCAACAAGCAAGACACCACAGAATGACAAATTGACAGATGTGTGGGGATTATTTTTACTAGGAATAATGAAATAAGAGTTTTTCCATTATCCTACATGATGTTAGTAACTCAGTATTTTTAAGCCAACCAGCTTTATACACTAGGCGAGGTGATTTTTTTAATTATATTTTTTTCTGAATTTTACAGATGTTGATGGAATAAAACAAATAGCATAAAAATTATACAAATAATTATTTTTTAAAAAAGAAACTTCCAAAATGATTTTTATTTTTCCCCATGAAAGTGAATGGATTTATAACAAAGCCAAAATGGTTAAGTACTAGGCTGCTAACCTAAAGATTAGTGATTTGAACCCATCAAACTACTCCTTGGAAGAAAAGACCTGGTGATCTGCTGCTGTAAAGTTTACAGCTTCGGATACCATATGAGGCAATTCTACTCTGTCATATATCATCATTGTGAGTTGGAGTCGACTCGATGGCACACAACAAAACCAGCTACTGTAAGTAGTCTGAATTAATATATAGCATTAATGTTCACAATTTTAGATATCTGATGTGAATCAGGGGAACACAGAATATTTTATCTGATTTTTTACCCTATTATTAAGGGTTCTTATGATGACCTCTGTCCCTAAAGCAAAGAGTATTTTTGTGGCTTTTCTTCTTCTTAGAGTCTATATGGAAATGATAGAACACAATTCTCTTAAATGACTATGTGAAGTAAGAGTTGTTGCTGTGTTTGGCGGATCTTAAGAAAAGAACATAATTTCTGGGTAAGGCATTTTTATATTTTAAACACCTCCTTACCCTCATCTGACACATACATATTTAATATTTCTTAAAACATTGTTGAAGTATTGTCTGCAAATCTAAGCTTTCCTTTGAGTGGGAGTGGCTTTATTTATTTAGTTTTATAATATTTATCTATCTAGTAACTTCCTGAGGCCAAATTAATCATAGTTTTTTTATGTTCTTAATAGCTATAATCCTACCTATCAATTTAAGGGTTAGCACTTGATACAGAAAAGACCTAAGGGGAACTTCAATGAATATCATCATTGAGAAGAAATAATATCTGCTAAGATTTATCAGGCACTTATTCTATGCTTAGTTATTTAACCTTATGAAATTTATGCTATCATCATCATCATTTAACTGATTATGAAGTTGAGAATCAGTGTCTTAGGCTGGGTTCTCTAGAGAAGCAAAACCAATAAAGTGTATAAATATATATAGAGAGAGATTTGTATCAAGGAAATGGCTCAAGTGGTTGTAGACCCTGGAATGTCCCAAGTCTGTGGGTCAGGATAGAGGCTTCTGATTCACATAGCTGCAGGGGCTGGTGAGCCCAAAATTGGCCAGTCAGAAAGTAGGGCTCTTGCTCACAGGCTGTGAAAATCGACAAATACCAAGACGTGTAGGCAAGACTGCAGGTAAGCTGCTAGCTCAGGTCCCAAGAATGGAGGTCAGATGAGCAGAAGTCAGCTGCAAGATCCAGAGTGAGCAAAAGCCCACAAGCCTTGCCAGAATGTCCACTTATATTCAATGCAGGCCACATGCCCAAGGAAACTCCCTTTCATCTGATTGGCTACTCACAGCAGATCCCATCATGTAGGTGATCACATTAAATCACATCAAATCACATCAAGGAAGTGATCACAACATCATATGACTGCCAAACCACTGAGATTCATGGCCCAGCCAAGTTAACATGCAACTTTAACCATCACACTCAGAAACAAGAAATGTGTCCAAAGTTGCCCAACTGGGTCTGAGATTTGATCTAAAGTTTCATGGATTCCTCGTGTTGTCAATGGCACGAGGACAACAACCTTCAGACTGTGCACCAGCAATTTCTGAACATCTGATTGCTAGTGAAGCCAGATGGAAGCCATTTTGGTCAGAAATTGTGGGAGGCCAGACTTTTTGTATCATTCAATACATTATCTTTCTTTTTTTTTATTTTTTTCTTTCTTTTTTTCCCCAGTGTGAGATCCCACAAAATGTCATAATAGAGGGCCTACTGAGATGAAAAATGTCACCAGTTTTAAGGTTGCTAATGGGATTTCATTTAAGTCTCACACTCACAGAAACTGTGAGAGTTTCAATAATTTGCTTGCTAGATTCTAAATGCATATGTTTCAAAGCCAAAGATTGCTCAGGTGTATCATCTGATACTGTGGAATGGCTCACTGGACTATGTTGCTATGCTTAAATCCAGTTAAAGAAAAGCACTTTAGTGACATGATATAGTTACAGTACATTATTTGATTCCTTTTAAGGTAAAGAGATTTACTCATTAATTTCTTCCATTATAATATTGTCTTATATTTCTCAGTGTTTTTATCTACAGTATCTCCTATGAGCATCTTAGCAATATTATAATTCAGGAATTATCAGCCCCATTTTAGAGATGAGGGTTTTAAAGCTTAGTGTTGATATGATTTGCTCTATGCCATAAACTTGAAAGTGGAATGCTCTGAAGTGGATCAGGTGTTTTCCCCGCTATATCAAAGCTGTTTTTGCACATTTACCAGTGGTAGGCTGTGAGCAGTATTTTCACATCCCTGGCCACGTATGAAAAATCCCAAACCACAATCCAGTCCTTTTGAATCATAATCTAGAATATTGGGATATAGGCGTCTGTAGTGGTGAAATGATTAAGTGCCCATTACTAACTGAAAGGTTGGTACTGTGAATTTACCCAGGGGGATCTCAGAAAAAAAGCCTGTGATCTACTTGCAAAAGATCACAGCCATTGAAACCCTATGGAGGGCAGTTCTACTCCGAAACACATAGGGTTGCCATGAGTTGGAATTAATTAGAAGACAACTTTTTTTTTTTTTTTAATATTCTACAAACTACACTGTTCAGCATTGAGAACCCATATCTTAAAGAATACACCTTTTTTTGTTGTTGTTTGATTTGTTTGTTTCTATTATTTTATTCCGAAATATTTTCAAATTTACAGAAAAGTTACCGGCACAACACTGAAAACTTTTTTTTTCTTTCTCTGAACTATTTGAGGGTAAGTTGCAGGTATTTCCTACAAATAAGGACATGTTCCTGTATAACCACAGCACAACCACCCAAGCCAGGAAATCAACACTGAAATATCACTACTACCAAATCCACAAACTTAGTTCAATTTTCACCAGTTCGCCCAATAATGTCTTTTGTTGAAGTTTACATGTTGCATTAATTGTCGTGTCTCTTTGATTCTCTTCATCTGAAACAGTTCTTAAGTGTTTCTTTGACTTTCATGACCTTAACTTTTATCAAGACTACAGGTCAGTTATTTTGCAGAATTTCCCTCAGTTTGGTTTGTCTATTTTTCCTCATTTTAGAATCACGTTGCCAATTGAATTAAAACCATTGAAGTGTTGCTGTGCTCTTCTTGATGAGCCCTGTCAAATGGTACATGATTTTGATTTGTCCCATTACTGCTGATGTTAACTTTGATCACAAAATTAAGGTGGCATTTGCTAAGTTTTTCCACTATAAAAGCACTCTGCTTTAACTTTGTAATTAGTAAGTGTTTTCTGGGGAAGTACTTTGAGACAATATATCCCTTTTCTTATCAGTCTTTTACTAGATAGTTCTAGCCTCTGTTGATGTTTATGACTAAATTAATTATGACTATGGGAGTTGCCAAATGGTAAATTTCCAACTTTAAACTTCATTATACTTGTATTATCAGTGGTTAAGAGCTCAGCTGCTAACCAAAAGGTTGGCAGTTTGAATCCACCAGCCCCTTCTTAGAAACTCTATGGGCTAGTTCTACTGTCCTGTAGGGTCACTATGAGTGGAAATTGACTGGACAGCAACATGTTTATAAGGGAAAATGTTCTTTTCTTTCCATGTATTTATTTGCTTGTTTGTTTATATCAGCATGGACTCATGGATTTCTGTTTTATTCGATGTATAACTGCTACTATCATGCACTATAATATTGAAATTGCCCCAGATTTGTTCAGAGAGAACTCCTTTAAGCTATTTTCTGATTCTTTTTGATATATTCCATTACTCTTTGAGTACTTTATTACATTTTTCTGAAAATCATGTTCCAGAGTTATCCTATCATTCACTGAGTCATTTCCTGCCCTAGCCCTGTATTCAGTAAATTATAGAACCCCAATACCTTTTCATGAAAAATGTATTTGGAAACCAAGATCTGGGTTCCAAGCGCACTCATTGCTTTCAGGAAGAGGCAGGCCATTGCCTCCAGGCCTTCTCAGTGAACACATATTCCTATTTCTATCTCCTCATATACAGGTTGAAAACAATGTGTTCATATCAATACTTCCCCTTAGAATCTATCACCACAGGCTTTTTTCTCGCTTTCTTTTTTTCTATAATTGTAACTCCCTTCTCTAACAGTGAGAAAATCCTCTGACTCTATTTACAAAAGTCCTCTCCATGTGTAACCTATCTTCTGTTATCAGTACCACCTCCACCCCTTATTGCATAGATGCCATTGTACATCCTGCTTGGCCACACACCCTTCAGCCTGCGCCACTCTTCCTTCTTCCCTGCATTGATGCTCACCTTGTTCAGCTCCACATAATGGCTTTGGGACTAAATTTATCAGAAAGGAAGAAGCAAAGAGGGAAGGAAAGAAAAAGAAAGGAAGAGAGAAGGGATGGGAGAACAGAGGGAGGGAAGGAGGAAGGAAACTAATCAGTAAATATCTTAAGGGTAAGATTTATCTTTTATTAAGCGTGGTATCTAACATAGGGCCTTATAACTATTAGTTGATCAATAAATATGTGAATGCTGAAAAAATAAAGAAATGAATAAAGGGCTTGATTTGTTACAGTTAAGTCTGAGAAATATTTCACCCATATTGACTAAAATATATGATAACTTGCAATTTAAGACAAAATATTTCCAGTATTATACTACTTTTGATTAGTTACTTGCCAAAAACTATCAATCAAGATTTAAAATTTGGAAAACTGAAGCAACATTGCTGAAAGAAAAACAGCAAAACAATCACCTGTGCTAAATATAAAGTCACATAAAAGTCTTTAATGCATATATCCACTTTTAAGTGAATTTTTCTGAGCTCAACCTCTTTTTTTTCATTTATTTTTCCTCACCACTTTACTGAAATGAATAATAATAATCTTTGTCCTCACAATATATTTTTGGAGATAGATAAATCAGAGGTTTGAGTTTTATTCCTCACTCAATGATTATATGAGGTTGGAAAATTCCCTTGGTATTGAATATTGATTTATTCATCTGCAAAAGGGTATGATTTTTTTTTTTTTTTTACTTTTTGTGGAAATTAATGAGAAGCACTTTGAGTGTTTCAAAGTACTTTCCAAGTACAAAATGTTTCACTTCAGAGCTCAATCATCTGTGTAGCCTTTAACATTATCCATTATTATTATTCATTTAGACTGTTCGGTCACTTTTTAATAATACGTATTGGATTTAGTAGTCAGTTTTAAGCATTTTTACCACATAGTATTTCTATTCACTTTAATCTTTATTCTGATGACATTTCATTTGATCTAAGTAATTGGAATAATTCCAATGCATTTATTTGCTAACAGAGTCTTCAAAATTAATATTGTTGAAGCCTATATCCTCTGATAATATTTTACTTCAGAAATTGCACATTAGCATGATCTAGGTCTGATAAAATTCTGCAGAGAAAAAGAAAATGTATTCAAATGCACATGAAGAAGAGATATAGGAAGTCCAGATATAATAATGGTGAAGATAGAAGTCACACACAGGAACCCAGGCATTCTGATTTCATTTATGTAACACAAATACAGGCAAAATAATCTATGCTATTGGATACAAAAAATATAGACAGTGAGTGGAAGTGAGCAAGAGGAGGCTTTCTGGGGTTCTGATATTTTCCTTTTTCTTGTACTGAATGCTAATTTCAAAGGTGTGTTTAGTTTGTAAAAATTCAACAAATTGTGCTTACCATACCTCCACATTTCTTTGTGTGTGTTATACTACAATAATAAATTTTAAGAAATCACGTCCATGTTCCACACACAGGGGTAAGTAAGTCTTCACTTGGATATATTGGTTTGATGTATCAAACTTCTATTTCCACAAAAATGTAAAAAGTACAATTAGCGGCTGCACCGTTGAGATGAAAGAATTTTGCTGAAGGTCTAACAGAACTTGTAAATCATCCATTCGGAGACCTTTTAATGGTGCCAAGAACTCAGGAAAGGCTGAGGTGGATTTGCCAAGGTCATCGCCATTTTCAAGTCGGCAGGGTTTTTGTGCCTGCTTGTCAGCAAAGACTGCCACCCTTGGAAACTCAGTTTTAGCAAAGACTGTCTGCTTCTGACCAAATAGATTATGGTACAACAGAGAAGGTCAGTGTAGCTTTCCCTGGCCATATTAACAATCAACACAGGTGGCTGATACAATAATTTTATGATTGACGTGATGTGAATACAATAATTTTATGATTGACGTGATGTGAATTTTATAGCTCATGAAGACAGACTATGCTAATAATATTGGCTGTTTGCACTAACCAACAGGACTATGTCTCATACAAATATGTTCAAGCTCAGCTTGGACCAGATTTCTGAATACTTATTTTTTAGTAAGGTAGGTAATTCCCCTTCAATCTGATTCATGTTTTTTGTTATTGGTGGTCGTGGTGGTATCATTTTTTTCTTTGTTTTTCCTTGATTTTTCAGAATTTGTTTTCAGGAATTAGGAATAATGCCTTAATGGACTTTATCGTCTTTCATATTGGATTTCAATATAAAATGGTATGCTTAACAGCTAAAATGATTTTATCTAGTTTTCTCTAGAACAAGTTGTGACTGAACTGGTGAGTCTGTTATACCCTAAGGGAATGCTAAATATGGGTAATGTTTAACTTTTTCTCATTTCTCTTTCTCGTGCACATATGTAAAATAAAACTGTACATAAAAACTGGGTGGCAGAAGAGCTGTTCATAAAAATAATCAAGGCAGGCATCTGGTTAAGACATGTGCTCAATCGTTTTGTTCAGCTTATTTAGGGCTCAACAGTTTAAACATTTCTATAAGAAATTCTCTAATCTTTATGAAGCAAATCCAAGACTGGACTATTTTTCCCTCCAAAACTAATTCATTAGAACAACTTTGAATGGTGAATATTTTCTATTTCTTAGTCTGGTTAGTGAGTTGTTCTCATATCCACTGCCAAATAACATAAAAATTTTAGAGATTATGCTCTTGTTTACCCAAGCTTTCTTAGATCTGTTAGGTCACATATCCAGTTGAATTAGATTACTGTGGTTGTTTTTCCTATGTATGTTTTAAATTTAACTGTTGAAGAAGCAGGTCTACCACAGAAACCGGGTATTAAGATGAACGCTTAGACATTATCATTACTTTGCTAGCACATGCCTAAACAGTAATGGCTCACTTCCAAACCAATAGATTCTGTCAGGCAAAATGGATTAAAAATTATTGATGGTGCAGAAAACCCGTTGCCGTTGAGTCGATTCCAACACATAGCAACCCTACAGGACAGAGTAAAACTGCCCCATAGGGTTTCCGAGGAGCAGCTGGTGGGTTCGAACTGCCGACCTTTTGGTTAGTAGTGTAGCACTTAACCACTGTGCCACCAGGGTGCATATACTTGGGAATTATATTTTATACACAGAGATCTGTCTCAGATTTGTTAGTAAGTTTATTTCTAAACTTAAGGAAATCCTTGACTTTTGTACTCATCACTTTTTCTCTTTATTGGAAACAATCACTCTGCCTAGGATGGCTGTAATTTGTCCAGTATCTTATCACCACTGACAGACCCAGACCAGGGCAAGATTGAAGGAACGTGACAAGGAGAGTGGGGTTTGTTGAGGTGGGATTCTAATCAAGGCTGTATGAATAGTGGGACAAGTAGGGGCATTCTAGGAGAGAAAAATCAGAACCGTAATGACTGGAGGTAGAGTAAGCGAGGCAGACCAGACTCTCAGAAAACAGCTAGAATTATTTCCCGGTATTATCTTTAAAAGGGCTGATTTTTTGTCTCTCTTGGCAATTCTGTACGAGAGTTCTAGATTTTTCCATTGTTCTTTTCTATTGTTTATTAAAATCATGAAATATTTCAATCCAACAGAAAAAATGTAGAGAATAATTTCACAGATACCTGTGTATTAATGAACAATTTTAGAAAAAATTAATGTCATATTTTCTTTAGATATTCTATTTTTTAAGAAAAAATTACAGATAGAGTTGAAAAATTTTGCATGCCTTCCTCTGCTTCCAATCTCTTCCCTCCCTTCCAGAGAATACCACAACCCTAAGATTCATGTATACAAATCCCATGCTTGTCTGTGTTAATGTTCAATACAAGAATACATATTATATACCCGACTGAGTTTTGTGTTTTTAGCTTTAAATAACTAACATTATTCTTGTCATTCTGAAACTTACTATTTTATTAGTTATTATGTTTGGTGATATATGCATCTTTTTTATGCATTTTAACTGTTAATAGAATTTTATTGAATGTACAAAACTTACTTCTGCTATTAATGAACTTATATTCACAGGATTTGTAATATATATTTACTTATTTCTAGAACATATGCTCAGTGAGAGCAGGAACTTTGTTTTGTTCATTACCATATAGTAAAGAGCCCTGGTGCACAATGGTTAGGCCCTTGGCTGCTAACAGAAAGATTGGCAGTGTGAACCCACCCAATGGCTCTGAGGGAGAAAAGACCTGGCAATCTGCTCCCATAAAGTTTACAGCCTAAGAAACCCTATAGGGAAGTTCTACTCTGTCCTATAAGGTCTCTGTGAGTCAAAATTGACTCCATGGCAACAGGGTTTTTTTGTTTTGTTGTTGTTGTTTTTAATGAGTCAGAATCAACTCGATGGCATCCAACAACACAACAATATCAATAGTAAGGAGCCAGGTGGTGCAAGCGATTTTTTGATTGGCTGCTAATCTAATTGTTGGCGTTCGAACTCAACCAGCGGCACTGCAGAAGAAAAGGCCTGGCTATCTGCTTACCTAAAGATCACATCCAAGAAAACCCTGTGGAGCAGTTCTACTGTCACACATGGGGTTGCCATGAGCCAGGGCGAACTCGTCTGCAGCTAACAACAACAACATGTAGACAGTGCCAAGGACAGTACCTGGCATTCAGTAATCATTTGTTCAGTAAGTCGATGAGTGCATGAATAAACCATCACAGTTTATCCATTTTTTCACCGTTGAGAACTGTATCAGTTTTAAGGCCTGGCGGGAAACACATGGCATGCTCAAATTAAACATTTTGAGGAATCTGATAAAGAGATTATTTACAGGAGCAGGCAGGGTAGGGCAACTTCAAGGGTTACTGCACAAATTTAGAGGAAGTGGTAACTGGAACCTGAGTAGAACAAGCCTATGAAGAGAGTTACCTTAGTCATGATCTTATGTAGAGGCAACTTAACAGGAAGGAAGCCGGGGGAAACTCCCTGACCTTTCTCTTCTGCCTCCCTCAGATCACTTGCCTGTGCTCTTCATGGCTGAATGCAGCCAGAAGCCAGTAGCAAAGAGTCTATTGATGTAAGTGTTTTTTGTTTTTTTGTTTTTAGCAGAACAGCCTCCTGGGTACATGTAGGGCTGGAGATGATGGGAAGTGGAATCGAAGGGGCAAACAGAAGGTATCTAGCTCAGGGACAATACTTCAATGAAATATCTTAAACGTGTTTCCTTATGCACATTTTTAGAGTTTCTTTAGTGTAAATACCTAGAAATGAACTTGTTGGATAAGAGAATTGGTGCATCTTCAACTATACCAATACTGCAAAATTGCTCACTAGACCTGAAACCTGTGATCAAGCTTAGTATCACTGAAATTAGAACAAATAGATATTGTTTCTTATGATGTGAGGTAATAGGAAGTGCACAGTAACACCTATGAAGTATTCATTCCTAAAATGTTGACTCTCAACCTAAACAAACTGCATTATCTACCAGTTTACAGGAATGCAAGGAATAAAGGAACAAGTTAACACACCTACCATAAGGAAACATTCAGTTAAATCCAGAATGTGGGACATTTACAAGACAAATGACCCAGTTTTTCCAACATACTAAAGACATAGAGATAAAAAAAAGAAAGAAAGGGGAAATCTTACAGATTTTAAGAGACCTAGGAGACGTGAATGTAATACGTACCTTTTACTGAATTTTACTTTAAACAAACTTCAAAGATAACACAATTGTTAAGACAATTTTAATATGGCTTGAAGATTAGATGATATTAAGAAAATGTTTCTTTTTTAAGTAGGTAATAATGTTGTGCTTATTTGTTTTAAAAAAAGTTCTTTTCAGTAAGAGATTCATAGAGAAGTATCTAAGTATGAAATAACAAAAGATAATAGCATTTTCTTTGAAATACTCCAGGAAATAAACATAAAATCCAGGAAGAGGTCAGGAGTGTGAAAGGGGGTAGATAACACAATTTGGCAAAACATTTGTAATCATTGAAGCTGGGTAATGTGTACCTGGGGGTTAATCGCGTTACTTTCTCTACTTTTGTGTGCTTGATAATTTCCATAATCAAATTTTTAGAAGGAATAATTGAGAAAAATAGCTCTTGAGACTCATTAAGCCAATTGTTTCTTCCACTAGCAGAATATGAAGTTCTTCATTGTCCTACATCCTCCCAATACTTATATTTTAAGATATATTTATTTGGGGAAATCTGGTATATGTTCAATAAGATCTCATTATTGTTTTAAATGTTCATTTCCCTATATAATAATGAAGGAGCCCTGTTGGTGCAACAGTTAAGAGCTTGGCAGTTAGCCCAAATGTTGTTAGTTGGAACCTACCCAGCAACTCCACAGGAGAAAGACGGGAGATCTGCTCCCGTAAAGATTAAAGCCTAGAAAACCCTATGGGCAGTTCTACACTGTCACATGGGGTCACTATGAGTGGAAACGGACTAGACAGCACCTAAGAGCAACAACAGATAATAATGAGGCTGAACTACGTTGGTGTAGCCATGTCTCTGTGAAGTTAATATACTCTGAAGTAGTATAACTTTGCCAAAATTCTTCATACCTGCTTGTGCACATTCCTTGGGCACACTTTTTCCTTTTACAAAATTGTGTTATATAGTCTTGCCTTTTTTTTTTTTTTTTTCCCGTGAAACTCAGGATCAAATTGTGCAGTTCCATAGAATAGCTGCTAACATTTTAACTAAACTTGCATGGAATTTATATATTAATTTGGAGAAATTTTCCATTTGCATAATATTGAGTCTTCTAATCCACAGTCATGTTATACCTTTTATATACTCAAACTTCTTCTATGACCTGCAGTAATAATTCATAATTTTCTCTATAAATATTTTTACATTCTTCCAGATTTGTTTTAAGAATACCCTACATTTGTATTGCTATTGTGAATGATATTTTAATAAAATATTATACTTAAATGTTGTGTAAGAACATTATTGATCTTACAGCCTGATCATGTTGCCATCAGTTTTGTTGAATTATTAACTCTAGTTTTTTAAATATGTTTTTCTTGAATTTTCTAGATAAAATATAATAACCAAAATCATGGCAGTATCAACAGTGTTTTTTGTTTGTTTGTTTTTTTTTTCAATTTTTGTACTTCCATTTATTTTTCTTATCTTGCTAGGATTTCCAGAACAACGTGGAAAAATGGAGATGATAGTCAGTATGTCATCTTCCTCGTGTCAGACTCAAATGACAATGCTTCTAAAGCTTCATTATTAAGTGTAGTGTTTAATTTCGTTTATGTTGTTTTTGCTTTTGGTTTTTGTATATATGCTTGAGTGTTTAAGGAAATTATTTTCTCTTTCAAATATGCTGGGATTCTATATCAAGAAGTATAAACATTTGTCAAAGATTTATTCTGGATCTATTGAAATGATTACCACATATATATATATTTCAATCTGTTAACATGGTGTTTATATAGTAATCAGTTTTTTTAGTTGACCCATTTCCATTCCTGGGATAAAAACTGAATCTATGTTAACATGAAAAACAGAAACAACAATAGCAAACCTCTGCTAAATTTGATGCTGTTAGTTTACACAGGGTTTTTGAATCTATGTTTAGATATCTATCTTTTTTCTTTTCTGTCCATATTTTTCATTTTCTGTCTTTTCTTTCATCCTTCCTTTTCCCGTTTCTTTTATTTTCTGAATGTATCTTTCTCCTTTCTCTTTTCTTTTTTGTATTGCATTGCCACTTTATATCTTATAAATCCAAAAATATGGTGTTATAATGATTGCTTTGCATACTCTTATGTCTATTAAAGAAATTAAGAAAAGAAACCAGGAAGAATATAGAGTTTTTTATGTTTACCGTCATAATTACTATTTCCAGAGTTCTTCATTTCTTTCTGCAGATTTGAGTTAACATCTGATGTCATTTCCTCTCAGTCTGAAGGATTTCATTCAGAATTTTTTTTTTTTTAAGGTGGTGGTAGTGGCAGTGGTGGTGGTTGTTAGGCCTGGTAAAAATAAATTCTCTAAGTTTTTCTAATGGAAAGTTTTTATTTTGCCTTTATTTTTTAATGAACGTAGAATTCTTGGTAGACAGTTTTTGTTTATTCTTTCAACACTTTGATTTGTCATTCCATGCTTTCTGGCCTTCTTGTTCCTGATGAGAAGTCAGCATTTAACTGTATTGTTTTAACCAGTACTTGTTGAGTCATTTTTCTCTTTATACTTTCAAAATTTTGTCTTGGTTTTTGTCTTTCGACTGTTTGACTATAATGTGCCTAAGTGTGGATCTCTTTACCTTTTTTTTTCCCTTGGGGTTTGGAGACGTCCTTGGATTTGCAGATAAATGCTTTTTATTTTTTTAATCAAATTTGGGAAGTTTTCAGTTATTGTTCTTCAATTTTTTTTTTTTTTTCATATCTTTTACTCTCTTCTCTCCTTCTGGGACTCTTGTTACTCATATGCTGGTAAAACTGATATTGTTCCTCAGGTTTCTGAGCCTTATTTTACTTTTCTTCAATCTTTTTTTTCCCCCCTCACTGTTTTTTAGATTGGATAATTTCTATGTTCTATTTTCAAGTTCCTTGATTCTCTTTTCTGCTATCTACAATCCGATGTTGAGCCCTCTCAAGTGAATTGTGCATTCAGATATTATACTTCCCAACTCCAAAATTTTCATTTGATCTTTTTTAAAATATTTTTTATCTCTATTTAAATTGTCTATTTACGACATCATCATTGTTGTGCTATATTTTTCTTTAAGTATGCTTTCCTAAAGATATTTCAGCATATTTATAATAGCTGCTTGAAGTTGTTGCTTAATCTAACAACATCGGGATACTCAGAGAATGTTTCTGTTGATGGCTCCTCCCCATCACTACCTCTCCCCTCCTCTTCCCCCATGTCTGCATCACCTTTTTGTTTGTGTGTGTGTCTTCTGATTTTTAATTGAGTGCTGGGATTTTTTATAATATATTAGTAAATCTGGATTCGGTTCCTACCTGTCCCCAACCCAAGTTGTTTATAAATCTGTGAAGTCTGTCTCCCCATCAATGTACAGCTGCTGATCTCTGCTCATTTTTTGGCTGGTTTTATTTTTAAGCCTTAGTTCCTGTGTTAACACAGTTTAGAGATCAGCCAAAGATTGTTCAGAGGTTGTGCTCAAATACATCAAGCAGTAAGGCTTCTAACCTCTGCTGACAGATTTGTGTATGAGCTGGGGAGTACATTCAAACTGCAAGCAATTTTCTAATCTGCCTCACCTTATTTATTCCACTGGGATCTCTCATGATTCTTCTAAGTATGCAGTCATTCTTATCACTTTTGTGGATCGGGTATCTATGATTGGCTTGGGTCTACTCTGGTTACTTCTGCACATGCAGATAGCTTCCAGTGGAGAAATTATCAAGCCTCATATGTCCGTTTCACCTTCTGAAACTCTAGTAAATTCCCAATATGTCCACCAGCCCTTCCTGTTTGCTTGCCACTGAAATCGACACTTTCACTGACAACAGTTTAAATCAAACAAGTCTCCTCCAGCAACAGCAGCAGCAGTAGCAAAACTGCTAGTTTTCATGGCTTGCTATCTATCCCTTGGTTGCAGTACCATACTGATAGATCTCAGGCCGGGGCTAGGGGAAAGGGAAGCAGCTCTGAGCAAGAACACCGCAGACCTGCCTTCCTCTTACCTAAAGTTCAATAGTTTTCATGAATAAATGCTTCTCAGTTTGTTGTATGTGTTTGGTTAAATTCCAGAGTGCTGAAATTGCTTGTTTCGAACATTTTGTCCAGTTTTATAGTTGCATTTTCGCAACAGGATTTGTCGCCATCCTTACTCCATCATGCTGGAAGTTAGATCTCTATTACACCTTTTTTGTACTTTATGATTTATGAGACAATTTCATTTCCCAAGTGATTAATCCTTTTAGTTTATTCATAAGTGTTTTAAACACCTCCAAGTTCTGAACACTTCTCTTTCAGAGCCCTTCCATGTGATTCCCTGAAACAGCAGGGATATTTTACTATCCCCTACATTGTTTGTGTTCCCAATGTAGATTTGACCTAGATTTGCTCTTTCTTGGCCAAGCCAGGATCTTCTTTTAGATAAATTCAATTTTTTTAGTAATTTATCAGCTTTGGGACTTAAAATGCTGCTCAAAAAACAATGTTACCTTAAATTTCTTCAGCCATATTAATAAATTCACAATTCTCGGAGAGTTCCGGCAAAATGGCACTCTAGGCAGAAGCACCACGCCATCCCTCCACAGCAAAGATCCGAAAAACTAAGCCGAACAGAGAATACAACAATCCTGAAACCCTAAAACATCAAATGAATAGATAAAGAACTCAGCCAAGCACCAAATGGAGTGAGAAAACTGAAAGAGAATGGAGAGCGAGGAGAGATTCATGCAGAGGTCCCCTACCAGCTAACGCAGTGCGGATCTGCCATCTTGGACTCCTATCAGAGACCAGCAAACGGGGTACGACAAAGCACCCTCACGGAGCTTCCAGCGGGAGACAAAACAACTGGTATTTGGCGATATATGCTTTCCCATTCCCCACCCTTCTTCACCCCGACTCAGCCTCCTCTGCTTCCTGCGGCCAAAGTCTTTTCACTGGGAAACAGCAGCTGCTTGGATTCCACACACCCGAACGGGTGGCTCTCTGAGTGCCATTTGTTGGCTGCTGGTGTTGCTTTTTTTTCTGCTTCTTTTAATTTCTTCTTTCCCTCTCCCCACCTCCCCCTCCTTTCGCTCGAGTACCTCGCTCTGTGCACCATCTTTGCTTCTTCCTGAGGGGCTGCAGAGCTCTGGTAATTTATGACATACGCTTTCTCACTCTCTACACTTCTTCACCCACAGTCGGCCCCCTCTGCTTCCCACGGACACAGTCTCTTGTCCAGAAACACCAGCCTGCACTAGCAGGCTCTCTGAGTGCCATCTGTTGGCTGCCAGAGTTGCTTTATTTTTTTTCTGCTTCTTTTGACTTCTCACTAGCCTCTCCCCACCTCCACCTCCCTTCACTCAAGTACCTAACTCCGTGCCATCTTTGCTTCTTCCTGAGGGGCTGTGGAGCTCCATTCGAGTGTGGCGCTGCTTCCCAGTTTGGGCTACCATGCTGGTGTGATCCCGGGGCTTTTCTTTTTTTATTTGTTTTGAATTGTTTGTTTGTTTTCTTTTCCTTTTCTTGAGTTGGGAGCCCTTTCTGGCCAGGCTGAGCTGTGTGGCAGGGAGACTCCCCTTCGGCTTCCACAGACATGCAAAGGGATCCCAGAGGGCATTTCTTTTTACGTGTTTTTTTGTTTTTTTCTGTTTCTTTAGGGGCCTCTCTTGCTTTTTTTTTTTTTTTAATTTCTTTTGTTTTCTTTTTCCCTTTTTGTCTTTCTTCATTGCTCAGATTCTCATCTCTCTATATCTTCCTTCTCTTTCTGTTCCCTGAATACCTGGCGTTGTATACCTCTATGCCTCCTAGCCAGCCTCTACTGCAACACCTGACGGCGACTTCCCAAGGCCTCATAGCTGCACTGGTGGGATCCCTGAGAACTTTGCGGTTCTTTAACCTTTATGATTCTTATTTATTCATTCTTTTCTTCCTCCTCCCCTTTCTGTTTTTCTCCATTTCATAGTCTCTCATCTCTCCACTCCAACGGTGAGCTCCCCTAGCATTCTTTTTT
>NW_004444078.1:272225-287301 GCF_000243295.1 Trichechus manatus latirostris
CTGTTTCATGAGAAACTATTTGTTCTGTAAGCCTTCACCTGAAGTACAATAAAACAAATAAATAAATAAATTCACAATTCTCACTAGCAGCTGTAACTCTGCCACAGCTGTCCCACATGTTTAGTTTGGCCTTGTGTTTTAATTTACAGATTTACATGGAACAACATAGACTTAACTGTTGGTGACATGTATGGATCGAGCTGCCTGTAATAGGTTCCCCTGCCTCCTTTTTTGGACTTCTGTCTTGGTATTAACACATAATTTACTATTTTTTCAGCCTCTGGTTCTGCATTACAGTGGCCTTTCTTTTCATGAACAAATGGTTCCTGTGCAAAATTTTGGGTAATAACATCTTGACAAGAGAATACCTCAGTAATAAGTAACAAGGAAAATGACTCTGAGGCTCCTCAGTGATAGTAAATATCAGTTACTCCCTTACCCTGATGGCTAATTTCAATGATCTGGAGGGATAATAGAAAGAGAGTAACGGCTATTGCTTTTCCACTTCTTATTACATACTAGGTGCTATGGTATATCTGAATTACTTTGCTTGTACAGTTTTATGTAGTTCTCTCTTACAGAAACATGCACACACAAAAAACTATAAAGCAGATACATCGATGCTTACATTTTAAAAGTTAAACAGTCGAGGCACAGAGCATGGCTTTGAAATCTTGATATTAAAGGACCAGTATGATATGGCCGCTGACTGATTGGAATAGATGCTGGTTGCATACAGAGAGGACTGTTGTACTGGTGCTTATACCACTAGTGATGCTGGCGGGGAATGTGAAAAAAACATTAAATCAGTTAGCATTGCATTTAGCTTTTCAAATAACAATGGCTTAACAAATACGGGGTTTATTTCTTTTACACAATAATAAATCAACGATTACATTGGTCCTAGATCATATGTGCCTTCACAGAGCCATAATGTACCCAGACCCTTTTTATCTCCTTGTTTTACCTATGGATTGTGTCCTCATGATTAAAAGATGGCTGTTGAACCTTCACAAGTCATGCCTGCATGAGATGAAGAACGGTGGGAAGGAAGGAGAGGAGGCAGAATAAAGACTGGTGAACAACAAAGCGTCAAAGAGAAATACTGATATCTTTTAAAAAGCTCTCCTTTAATCCATCACCTGAACACATTGATTAGTGATACTCCCAGACATTAGGTGCCTCCTTATGTGATGCAATATGAAGCACCCATATAGAATTATGTATTATTTTTTTAATGCAGTATTTTTGCCAAGAAGTTGAACTTTAATTTAATCAATGAACACTTAGGCTAATTTCCAGTTTATAGGAAGTACATGGCTAAAGGACACCAAGAAGAAGCAATCATACAAATTCAGAATATAGACTCTCTGGGTGGCACAAACTGTTAAGTGCTCCACTACTAACCAAAAAGTTGGCAGTTCGAACCCACCCAGAGACATATCAGAAGAAAGGCCTGATAATTCACTTCTGAAAAGTCACAGCCTTGAAAACCCTATGGAACACAGTTTTACTCTGCAACACATGGGGTCATCATAAGTTGGAATCGACTCGACAGCAACAAGTTTGGTATTTTTGGTTAAAGGGGTTTTAACAAAAAATTAAACATAAAGAAAAAAGCGTGGATCAAATTACTCCAGATTAAAGGAGGCTTAGGATAGGAACTCTCCTTCATTACAGGTGGAAATGCAAGATTGTGCAGCAGCTCTGGAAGACAGTCTGGCACCCTCTCACAAAGCTAAACATAATTTTATCATATGATCTGGCAATCGTAATCCTAGGTGTTTACCCAAATGAGCTGAAAACTGCCACGCATATGCATGTTTAGAGAAGATTCATTCAAATTTTCAAAAAATTGGAAGCAACTAAGATGCCCTTCATTAGAAGCATAAATAAACAAACTAGGGCATATCAACACAATGGAGTATTATTCAACACTAAAAATAAATTAACTACCAAGCCACAAAAAGACATGGGGGGGATCTTACATGCATATATTTAAGCAAAAGAAGCCACTGTAAAAACTATAGAGACAGTAAAAAGATTAGTGGTTGCCAGAGGTTTGGGGTGGGTGGAAAGGGGAGACAAATAGGTGGAGCAATGGGAATTTTTAAGGCAATGGAACTATTCTCTATAGTATTGTAATGGTGGATACATGACACTATGCATTTGTCAAAACCCATTGCACTATCCAGCTCAAACAGTGAACCCTAGAGTGAACTATATAGACTTTAGTTAATAATAGTGTATCAGTATTAGTTTTTCAATTGTAAAAATGCACTACACCAATGTAAAATGTTTCTAATAGGGTAAACTGTTGGCAAGGGTAGAGGAAATATACAGAAACTGTACTTTCTGCTCAATTTTTCTGTAAACCTACAATGGCTCTGAAAAATAATGCTTATCTTTTAGACAATAAAAAAAAAAAAGGAGACTTTACAATCAATTACAATGAGTAATCCTTGCTTGCATCTTGATTCCAAATAAATTTTTGAGATAACTGAGAACATTTGAATTGGCCTCAGTTTTACATGACATTAAGGAAATGTTGATTTTAGGGGTGTGGTAATGGCATTGTAATTTTGCTAATAAAACTGTTCTTACTTTTAAAAGATGCATATGGAAATGTTTAGGGTTGAAATGATATGGTCAGATATTTGTTTAAAATCTTTAGCAACAACAATAACAGCAATAAATAGAAAGTGGGGCAAAAGGAAGAGAGCAGAGAAAGAAGAGGGAGAGGGTGGTCAATTCATAGATTCTGCTGCAGGACTGAAAGTGAAAAAAAGAAGGAAAAAAGAAAATGACCCCCAAAATGTTAAAACTAGGAAACACGGTCCCAAAGGGTCGGACTTTTCTTTCATTTCTGTTTCTCTTCAGGCTATCCTTGTACCAACCTGCAAATTCCCTGGCATTTCACCATTAGAAGTTATTCATTTCTTTCTACTTAGAATTGATACTCACTTCTCCTTGATTTCACCAATAGCCACCTACGTACATTTGAATATGGAGCCGACTTTACCGATGGTGGGGGAGATAGTAGACGTTCATATTGCAGAAGAGCGAACTACTGAAAATTGTTGTTTGGTATCATCAAGGTCAAGTTGATTTCAATTCATAGCGACCCCATGTGACAGAGTAGAACTGCCCCATAGAATTTTCTTGGCTGTAATCTTTATGGAAGTAGATTGCCAGGTCTTTCTCTGTGGAGCTGCTGGGTGGGTTTAAACCACCAACCTTTTGGTTAGCAGCTGAGCAATTAATGGTTGCATCACCAGGGATCCTTCTTACTTAAAATTAATCTCAGGCTTTGGCCTCCCATCATATTGCTCAGCCCTTCCCATTCTAGTTCTCTCTAACATCTCCCAGAAAGTTTCCTATACATTATTATGCAGAGCAAAGTAGCTGTCCCCTCTTGTTCACAATTCCAGATTCTCAGTGCGTCTGGTTAATGATACAGGATCTATTTTGAGTTTCATGCTTTTTCTTTTCCACTTCTGTCCCTGTAAGAAAAAAGATATAACAAGATTTGCTTCTTCACTGATATAAACTGTGCCACCTCACAACATCCCCAACTCCAGAAAGCAAAACTAGCTATAGTCAATTTTGGTTTTAAATATCTTTTATTTTCACTTTGAATGCATTTACCTAATTGAAATCATATTTTATGATTTTATTTTTATTTTATTCTTTTCTCATATCCTTAAGTGTTTTTATTAACAGTTTTAACATTCTTGTTTTTTGTAAGCTTACCAAAAAAAAAAAAAAAAAAAAAAAAACCTGCTTTTATATATCCTTCATTCCTGTCAACCACTGTGGAAGATTAGCTATATTCTTGTCTGTCTCCATAATCATATTATTTGAGAATACATTGAATAAAGATTTTTCCTTACTTTGATTGCTGGAACAATGTATATTTAGTAATAGTCATAGTTGTGTTAATAATATTAAAGTGTTTAATGCTGAGCAAGCAACTGTGAGCTTCTGTTTTTCCATCTGTAAAAGGAAGAGTTTAGAATGAATGATCACTAGTGACCCTTCCAACTTTAAGTTTCTACTAAAACTCTTGTTTGTTTCTTTTCCAGAATTAAGGAAATTCAACAGTATATATTAGAAAATTAACTTTTCAAAGACAGTATTCAAAGTCCTCTTAAAATTTGATTTCTGTCCTCTTAATATCTTTGCCTAAGAAGATAAAATTCATAAGATTTACTTTACCAAGTTACAACAAAATTCTGTATGGATGACAAACTCAGATATAGACATTATTGACTAGTTTACCGCACTGAATTCACACACAGCATCAAAGCTTTTGTATCCACAGACAGAGCTGGAAACTGAGAGCCACTTTTTTTTGTGGTAGGTCGGGGGGTTGACTTCAGAGAGATACAAAGTTGCAGACTAAAGATCTACTAAGTGGTGGTAATGTCAGTGGTATTCAATGTCTTTAAAAGTGAAATATCCCCAGACTTTTAATCTATCTGTTTGAGCAGCATCACCCATGAGCTCTAACAAATGCATGCAAATAGAGGACAAGGTTTCCCTCCACAATGTCTATGCCAGCCAGTACTGAGGTGATGTTTAATGAAATACTGCTGGGCTGGAGATTTGTAAAGAGGGGATAGCAGTAGGATCCCCAAGGAGCTCTTGGATTGGGAGTTGAAGAGGATAAATTCAAGCAGGGAAAGCAGAAGAAATGCTTTAAGGATGCACAGAATCTCAGCTTCAAGTAATGCACCCAGGATATGGATTGCTGGGAAATCATGAAGAACGGAGTCATTGTTTTTGATCAATGCTTCAGGTTGACTAAATCTAAAGTATAGACTTGTGACTAGCAGTAGGCTAAATGGATGCACTAGAACCACATGAATTCAGACCCATAATAGAGAATATATGAATAATTTAAACAGTGCTGATCTGATGCTTTCTTTTGAACTACCTGTATGTGCATGGGGGTGTGGAGAAGAGGGAGCTCTTTGTTTATTCAATTACAAGGTGAAAATTTGAATTCCTGAGACTACACAGATTTGTTTGTTAGAATCACCAATTTTAAAAGGACAAACACAAAATTGACCATTACAAATCATTAGTTTGCACTTGTAATAGGTTTCTCAATGTTTTTCACCAGGAAACCCCTTGTTAACTGGCTTATTTTATAACTCTTAATCAATTAAAGAGTATTTTATCATTTAGATTTCTCATTAACTTAGAACACATTTCTATATCATTTTCGTTAATTGTCTATGATTTACTTATCTTGAAAATAGAAACTAAGGTTTATCATGAGCTTACTATGTACCAATGCTGGACTAGGTAAGTCATATGCATTTTTCCATCAAATATGAAAAACATCATGCCTATTGTGTTCTATAATCACTTCTATTATATAACCAAGGAAGCTGGGAGTGTGTGAGAGTAAGTAACTACCAAGTCTGCACTGCTAGTGAATGGTAAAGCTGGGACTAAGTCTTGTATCTCTTTGTCTCCTAGAATAATCACCTTCTAATATCTCACTATCATGTATGAAAACGGACAAGTTGTGCTTTACCAATTTCAGAATCTCAGTAACTCTTAGGTGATCCTTTCCTACTTTACAAATTTGTAATGCAATCAGGTTTTTAATCATTAATCAACTAGCATGGATTTGGTGTGTTTTGACTACTTTCAGCACCTCTAGTAAACTCTGTGGTTGAATTCTCACTATTAATTCCACTCCAGCTGATAATAAAATAAGTCATGGTAATCCCAATTCTCTTGCCTAGCCAGGGAAATGAAAGGCAGGTGTACTAGTGCTTTAAGGAATGACACGGCAAAGAAGAATGAGGCCACCTTCTTCTCGTAGGAAGAGCCAGCTTTAGGATGAAGCCAACACTGGTGGATGAGATAAAGAACTTGAGTTATCACATTGTGAGCCTCTGAATCTACTGACTCTAAATCTCGCCCTGCAAACTGCTGTGATTTATACATTTCATATTTTTAAGCCAGTTGACATTGGGTCTCTTGTTATTTGCATACAAAAGTAAGAGTAGTAAGAAAACATGGTTTATAGGTCAGAGGATCAAATTGAATGAGCTTGAAAGCCAGGAAAAGTGCATAACTTGGCACTGTAGAAAATAAAGTCCATTCTCACTTTAAAATGGAAGCTTTATAGGATGCAAATGCCATTAATACTACTGGCCAGGCACTGTAATTATGCAACATAGATGCTTTGGTGGAGAGTGGTGAGGCTTTACCCTAATATTAAAGGTATAAAGTGAATAGAGCTTGTGGTAGAGAGAATGCAGGGGATGAACCCAATCTGTGGTAAGAAATGATAGGATTTTTATTCACTTATGCCAGAATATCAGGTAGATTCTTGGGATAGTGAAGAGGAGAAAGGCAAAGATGAATATACATTTTCTAGGCTGGATAATAAGAAGAATAAATAACAGGTATAAACCTTTGTTATTTGCCTATCATTATTTTAAGTGCTTTGCACATATTGACCCATTTAACTATCAAAAAAAAAAAAAACACTTATGTGATAGCTATCATTATTTCACTTTTACAGATGAGAGAACAAAGTAACTTGGCTAAATCACACAACTAACAAATGGCAGTGCTAGGATACAAACCCATGCAGATAATGTCAGATATGGGGTTTTTAGGGAAAGAATTTGGCCATGGCAAAATTGTCAAGAGCTGAACTGAGCTAAGAAGGCTGAGATGAGCTGCCAGGTATCAGGGTAGCTGATATGGACAAGCTGAAATGAAATAACAGTCAAATTATAAGCAAGAGGCTCAATCAATTATAAGCAAGAGGTTAAATTAGAGCAAATGCCAGCTCCTCGTCTTTTCCCATATCCCCCATGGAATGACACTACTGGATGGGAGTCAGATGCATCACTGAATATGAGAGGGATGTCTAACTGTTGAGGGAGCGCTGAACAAAAGGCTCCTGCTGTTTTATGGACCTGTAAGTCAGGAGGAAGAGCCCTGCTAGCGCAGTGGTTAAAGTGCTCTGCCGCTAACCGAATTGTCTGCAGTTTGAACCCACTGGCTGCTCAGTGGGAGAAAGATGTTGCAGTCTTCTTCTGTAAAGAATTACAGCCTTGGAAACCCTGTAGGGCAGTTCTACTCTGTCCTATAGGGTCGCTATGAGTCGGAATTGATTTGATGGCAATGGGTTTGGTTTTGATTTAGGTCAGGAGGAGGGCAAGGGGGAAGGGCTAAAAGTGAAAAAGTATTGGGTACTGAATTAGAATAAAGTGTCTTCGAGTTTCCTCCCCACTTCCGCAATAAGGAGGTTTCAGCAGGGATAACTGAGAAAGGCCTCTGCCAAAGGCCTTCCATAAAGAGGCTTCCGAGTGGAGGTGTCCAGACTAGGAATTCAAATTGCATAAGAGCATGGCCAGCCAAGAGGCCCTGAGTCCTTGACTACAACTCCCTTCAGAGACTGCAACTTGGCGCTGGCCCTCGCATTTATGGCGGCCGCGCTCGCCCTGGCCAATGCCGGCATGGAGATGTATGACCTGCTGGTAGGCTGCAGCCAAAGCGGCACTCCTGGCCCTGCGCCCACCTGGCTGCTGGGCCCCACGTGGCTCCAGCTGAAGTGAGCTACCAACACTGGCCTCGCTGTGATGCTCATTTTCGCATTTTCGAGTAACTCCGATTTTCAAATAAAGCCCTAGTCTTTGGAACCTAACCATGTTGATAAGTGAGGAGTGGGTGTATAGCAAAACTAATAACCGAAACCAAACCTGTTGCTGCCAAGTTGATTCCAAGTCATAATGACCCTGTAGGATAAAGAATTGCCCCATAAGGTTTCCAAGACTGTAATCTGTATGAAGACAGATTGCCACATCTTTCTTCCTTGAAGAGGCTGTCGAGTTCGAACCTTCCAACCTTTTCTGTTAGCAGCCGAGTGCTTACTACTATGCAACCATAGCTCCTTAGCAAAACTAATACAAGAGATTATTCTTATCTGAGCATAAAAAACAAGCATGCAAAATATAATTTTTAAATGACAAATTTACTAGATATCCAGTTAAGTTAGACTGTGAGGAGCAGGTTGGAAAGTCTAACATTCGTTTAAGAGTGTGTTCAGACAGAATGCAAAAGCACTGTTCTCTCCTCTTTTAATGCTTTTCGGGATTCTGATACTCTGCAGCATCCAGCAGAGTGTTTTATGTAAAAACAGTGCTCATAAATTTGTGAGGAGAGAAGGAATAAAAATACTTTTACTGGAGAAAATATGACTTAGGTCATGTTTCTTTCCCTCCAAACCCCACCCTCTGAAAATGTGGCGAGGGCAATTCAATTTGTGTTTTATCTGAGGTGATACTCTGCTAATACATCCACTCCGGATGGTGAGGGAGCAGCAAAGGGGTTACTGAGGCAGAATTGGACTAATCAAGTTTCCATTTCCATTCCGCCTAAAGGGAAAGATGACACCTGCTTGGGCAGCTTCAGAGTGTTGAAATCCTTTTTGCTTTCATGTGGTTACTATGTATATTCTCTGGTGGATTAAATGAGAGGAATGCATTATATAGTTTTAAACTCTGATGCCCCATTAAGATGAATATGCACCTAATGAGCTGAAAAATTACCGATGCTGCTTCCGCCTCCCCCTCCCCCAGTCATAGGGAACTAGCTAATCAGGATGGGAGTGTGTGTTCTGTGTTCTTGAACCACTGGCTATGAAATGTGGCCAGCGATCATATTCAAATGCATGTTTAGTATATTAACAATATAAGCAATAAGTGATGTTTCAGTTAATAGGGAGGAAAGAACAGTTTGTCTTTTAAAAATGAATGCAGTAGTTTTATGCAGTTTGGATGTAAATAGGCATAAAACCCAGTGGAAATTATTCATAGGACAAATGTACTTAATAGTGCTGTCAGTATTTTGTAATTCAAGTAACTACCTTCACATATACATCTCACCCAAACATATAGAATATTTTGAAAAAGAAGCAGTTTTTGTCACCTTAGTAACACTCGAGGTTTATGAAAAAGCTGTAATATAGCAATTCAAGGCAGGCCAAATTTAAAATATGTCCTTGTTGCTTAGGTCAGGTGATATAGGAATGAAGCGGTTTCAGGGGACAACACCAGGAACTGAAGCCAACTATATTCTAGTGTTATTCACGGATATTCCTACCTGCCAAGTGGAGTGCGGCAAGTTGTATTCACACTGTGATCTATGAGCATGGATACGAAGCTCAATTTTCTCTCAAGGGAAATCTTCTAATAAGCAGTTGACAGAGCAAAACACAGTCAGAAGGGAACAAATGAAAAATCTAATAAACATGATGCAATTTTTTTTTTAAACAAGACATTTTATAATGGGTAATTCAAAGCAAAGATTCAGCTTCCGTGTAAAGAAATCATTACAGAAAACCTGATGGTGACACTAATCCCGAGGTAGGCTTCCTCCTAAGACATCACTTGCCTTGCAGCAAAGTTTATGTTTCTTATTTACTGACCTTACACAAAGTTTAAGAAAAAAAATTCTGCATATATATTTAGTTGGGTATTGTTCTATTTAGAGTATTGTATAAGGTAAATATATATAATAAATAGTGAAATGGCTTTCAAATGCTGTTAATCCTACATATGATTTTATTCTAGTTTGAGAAATATTAATTCATTGTTCTTAAAGAGTTATGCAAAAGAAGATTACAGTTTTGTTAGAATGGTATTTAATTTCCATTAAGTATCAGAACAAAGAGCAAACCCTTAAGTCAAGGGCAAGAGTTCAAATCCTTTATATAAAAGAAGGCACAAAAAATTGTATTGCTTATTAAAACAAAACAAAACCCATTGCCACAGAGTTGATTCCGACTCAGAGCTACCCTATAGGACAGAATAGAACTGCTCCATAGGGTTTCCAAGGAGCGGCTTGTGGATTCAAACTGCTGACCTTTTGGTTAGCAGCTGTATCTCTTAACCACAATCTACATGAGTATGAGGATACAAAAGGCCACGAAAATATACAATTTTTACATAATTTTGGAGTCAACATTTTCCAAGGCTTTTGAGTAATTCATGAGAGGCAATATTTCAGAGTATAATTATAATGAAAAACACAAATAAGACCAAACGATGCATTTCCAGGAAGAATTCATAAATAATTTGGAATTTATTAGCTTCCTAAATGCAAATTTTCATGAAGATGTTTGGTAAAGAGAAACATTTCAAATTACCAAAAATTAATGCAGATAAATATTTAGCCTAATTTCAGTACTTCCTAGATTTGTAATGGTAAAATAAAAATGAATATAGCTTCAATTCAAAGAAATTTCCCCTTTTCATAATTCTGGAACACCTTGTAAATTATTTATAATCAGTTTGAAATTATGTGCACTTGTTACATTTCAAGCTTAATATAATTGTCCAATAATATAGTCCAATGACATATAGATTAATAAAGTTTTCATCATTCTACTGCTTTTTCATTTCTTCAGTTTTCATTTGTACAAACTTCCAATTTTTATTAGTAAAAAATTTTCATATTTTAAAGTTCTAGAATCATTATCATTAAAATGCAGAGCAAAAATGTCTTCTTATCAATAATCATAAAGATTTAACAATTTAGACACTATTATATTTGTCAATAATTTAAACATAAATTAATCAGAGTAATTAAGTAAACATATTTATTACTTAAAGCATTTTAAAAATAAGTATTATTTTCTATAAAATTAAACTTTCATTATCTTTGATTGGATCATAAAATGTATATATGACAAGTTGGTGTCTTTAAACCATTAACTGTTCTATTTCATAAGAAACATATTTGAAACTTGGAACAGTCAACTAAAGAAAAAAGGTCTAGAAACACATATAAATTTGATTTTATGTTCAATATGCAAACATTTTGAGTATTTATCAGCGTGTAATTTTTGTTTTAAAATTCTCTTTTATGATCTTATGCTTTGAGACAGAAAACACAGATATAAAGGGCATGCTGACAAAAGCATGAATATACTCAAGATTTGACAAATTCAAGGATGATAGATACGAAATGGTCTGCTAAGAGGAAATTGTAGAGAGCAATGACCCTCTTCTGGAAAACATTTCTCAGGACATATGGATCCAATTGTTTACATTTATTTTTAAATCCTAGAGAACATTATTGATTATGGAAATGAATGCACTTACATCCTTAGATGGAATAAGTAACATCAGTATTAGTATATATTCCTTGTTATTAGCTTTTTTTTGCTCTTTTTATTTAACATTTTGCCTTTATAGGAAAAATATTACTTTACATGTTATATTTTGAAAAGTTCAGAATTCCTGTGGATTTAGAATGTCCACTTGAAGGAAGGAAGCCCCAGTCTTGGCACAGCCATTTTGTGATAAACTTATTAAAGCCATTAAGATATGTGTGAAACATTTTACAAAATGTAGCTATTGACTGGTGTTCTTGCACATGTCAGAGTAATGCCTTGTTCTTCCAAATACAATTGATTCAATATGGACATAAAGTTCTCTTACATGCCATTATAAAATATCATATTCCAGCAATTGTTCCCATTTTTACTTAAATGCCAGAAGGAGATAAGATAGAAAGCCTTTTGAAAAAGTATTTTTAGAAAACACCAACTATTGCCTACAGGCTATATACATGAACTCCAAGTATGGAAACATTGAACTAAAATTTTATTTTATACAAGTATATGGTAAAATACTGTAGTCTTCAGTGCTTCCTTTTAAAAGCAGGTATAGAAGGAAGATATTAGAGATTAAAGGTTTTCCTTATTCCAGATAAGAGGAGGAAACAGAGCAGAACAGAAACAACAGATTTTATAGATTTGAGGATAAGAATGATCTCTTTCCCCTTGTGTATTTTATCCATGTTACAATTAATGTGGATAGGTATGTTTCTGTAAACTATATACAACATATCTAAAATGCATGTATGGAAAGCACTTCATTATATGCAAAGCCAAATGAAAACATGGAAAAGTCAGCCATTAATACGATAAGCTTTATTTATTATCACCTGTATGACTCTTCAATTGTTTACTTTGCAATAGGATGAGCGAAACCTCTACTGATCCTTAACAATTATGTTTAAATTCACAAGTGGTGAGCTTCCGGCCAATACGGTGCTATAGACATAAGCACCACACTGTCCCTCCACAGCAAACACCTGAAAAACTAAGTCAAACAGAGACAAATGTCAATCCTGAAACCCTAAGTATCAAATGAAGAGATAAAGAACTCAGCCAAACACTGAATGGAATAAGAAACTGACAGAGAACAGAGAGCAAGGAGGGTTACGAACAGAGATCTCCTATTAGCTAACCCAGCACGGATTCACCATCTTGGACTCCTCCTGTCAGAGATCAGAAAACAGGGAGTATGGGAAAGCAGCTTCACGGACTTCCCAGCAGGAGACAGAACAACCAGTAACCAGCGAAATATGCTTTCACACCGCCTACCTTTCTTCATCCCCACTGAAGCTCCTCTGCTTCCTGAGGCCACAGTCTCTTGGCTGGGAGGCACAAGCTTCAGTCCTGTGCCACTTGGATTCCACCCGCCCACACTGGCCAGCTCCCTGTGTGCCATTTTTTTGTTGCTGTTGTGGCTTTTTTCTGCTTCTTTTGGTTTCTTCCATACCTCTCACCACTTTTCTCTCAAATACCTGGCTCCATGTGCCATCTTTGCTTCTTCTTGAAAGGCTGTGAAATGCCACTCGACTGTGGAATTGCTTCCCAGCCTGCCCCGCCACACTGGTGGGTTTCCCAGGGCTTTTTGGGTTTTTTGTTTTGATTTGTTCTGTTTTGTTTTATTTGTTTGTTTTTCTTTTCTTGTCTTGAGAGCCTATTCTAGCCAGGCTGTACTGTGTGGCTTCAGGCTGTACTGTGTGGCTTGGGAGCTATTTCCCAAGTCTGCGCAGCTGTGTGGTGTGATCCCTGGGGACATTTCTTTTTTTGTTTTTGTTTTCCTTTCTTTCTCTTTTCTTTTTTGTATTTCTTCATTTCTCAGTTTCTCATCTCTCTATACTTACCTTCTTCCTGTCTCCTGATTACCTGGCTTTGTGTGACACTTCTATCCCTGCTAGCCAGGCTGTACCTCGTGGCCTGGAAGCCACTTCCACAGTCTTTACAGCCGCACTGGTGGATCCCTGGGGGTTTTGCTTATCTTTCTTTTTTTCTAATTTTTATTTATTTTTTCTTTTTGTTTTTCTACATTTGTCAGTCTCCCATCTCTACACTCCAATGGCAAGCTCCTTTAGCACTCTTTTTTGTTTGTTTGTTTAATTTGGCTCCTGTTTCTCTCTCCTCTTTCCCATACCCATATTAGCTCCACACATCACAATCTCCCCACTCCTCCCTGCCTAACTGCACTGTACACAGAACATCACACCCACAAGTAGAACAGGCACCGCCTACTGGAACTTGCCCTGCACTGACTCATGATACGCCCTGTTGGCCCTAGTACGTGCCACAAACAACCCATCCCAGCAACTCCCCTTCAGCTGGACCTGCATGCTGCACCATAGCTGAGTGACCAGTCATGTCCATTGGACAAGAAGGCAAAAAGTATCGGGCCCACAGACAAGCAAACAATAAAGAACACACAACCTGCCTGCTCATTAATAACCAAATAAAACAAAAAGCTGGATGAAATAAACAAATCTACAATCAACAAAAGAGGAAAATAACTACTGAATGTTCTGAAGATGGCAGACAATATCAAAACATAAAAAAAAAAAAAAACAGGACAGGATGGTTCCAGTTGGTATCCAAAATGAAACACCAGATGACTTTCCAGTAGAAGAAAAGGCACCAGAAGTACCTGATAAGGAATTCAAATCTCTAATATTCAGAATTATCCAAGAGTTGAAGCAAAAAGCAGACAAAAATGAGGAAAAAATAGACAAATTTATGGAACATACAGACCAAGAAAATGGAAGAATTCAGGAAAATAATACAGGAATAAAATACCAAAATAAATTCATAGCTAGAAATCATACAAAAACAATTAAAAATCCAGAAGATAAACAACAAGATTTCAGAAAAGGACAGTGTCATAGAAGGGCTGAGGAGCAGGTTTGAAACAATGGAAGACAGGATCAGTGAAATTGAAGACAAACACTTGGATACAACTCTGTTTGAAGAAAATCAGAAAAAAGAACAAAGAAAAATGAAGAAACCCTGAGAATTATGTGGGATACAATCAAAAGCAAAAATTTTTGAGTGATCGGAGTTCCAGAACAGGGGGATAAAACAGAAACACAGAGAGGATCATCGAAGAACTGCTGACAGAAAACGTCCCCAATATCATGAAAGGTGAAAATCTGATCATCCAAGAAGCTCAAGGAACCCCATATAGGATAGACCCTAAAAGAAAATCAGCAAGGCATATCATAATCACACTCACTAAAACCAAAGACAAAGAAAGAATCCTGCGAGTAGCATGAAAAATTGAAAAGTCACATACAGAGGAGAAACAAAAAGACTAAGCTCGGATTATTCGCCAGAAACCACCCAGGCAAGAGGCAATGGTATGACATATATAAAACCCTGAATGAAACAAATTGCCAGCCAAGAATAATATATCCTGCAAAACTCTCATTCAAATGTGATGTTTAAATTAGGACATTTCCAGATAAACAGAAATTAAGGGACTATGTAAAAACTAAACAAAATTTACTAGAATTGTTAAAGTGAGTCCTTCAGTCTGAGAACAAACAACATCAGACCACAGGCTGAATCTAGGATGCAAAATCGTACCAGACAGATACAACGTAGGAAATGAACTCTCAAGAATTATCTAAAACCAAAAGATTTACAAAAGGAAACTGGAGAGGTTAATCTGTAAATGACAACACCATCAAAACAATAAAAGAGGGAATAAATGATGTAGGTAGAGAACCTTATAATGGAGAGGAAGGCAAGGTGATACCAAGTAATAATAGACTGGTGCAAACCTAGGAAGATAAGGGTTACTTTCAAGGTAACCACAAAGAAAGTTAACAAAACTACTCATCAAAATAAAGTAGAAAAATGTAAAGTCTCAGTAAAAACAAAATCTACAAAAACAAAAGAAATGAAAAAAAAATCCACAAACAAAAGGAA